>NC_068448.1:4165998-4169134 GCF_023373465.1 Oncorhynchus keta | reverse complement strand
TGTACTTCACACATACCAACCCTTTAAGCCCTATCCTAACCTTCAATGACATGTCTTCTCTCTCTCTACCAACAGAAGGGCTACATAAACGGGACACTGAGACCTCTTGATGGACATTGCAACAAGGTGGGAATTCAACACAACTCTAACTCATCTTTCCCCACCAGTTTTCTATTTATTCTAAAAGCAATTTGTGTGTTTTTGTTGTTTGTTGACATGCGGGAATTCATCATGTTTCATTGTACAACTATGTTTCTATCAAAGACGAGTTAGCTCCCTGAGTTCATGCCTAGGCTAAAGCTCAAAGAACTAACTCAATCTTGTGGATGAACTGGGTCACATCACATACAGTGGGGCAAAAAAAAGTATTTAGTCAGCCACCAATTGTGTCAAGTTCTCCCGCTTAAAAAGATGAGAGAGGCCTGTAATTTTCATCATAGGTCCACTTCAACTATGACAGACAAAATGAGAAAAATCACATTGTAGGATTTTTAATACATTTATTTGCAAATTATGGTGGAAAATAAGTATTTGGTCACCTACAAACAAGCAAGATTTCTGGCTCTCACAGACCTGTAACTTCTTCTTTAAGAGGCTCCTCTGTCCTCCACTCGTTACCTGTATTAATGACACCTGTTTGAACTTGTTATCAGTATAAAGACACCTGTCCACAACCTCAAACAGTCACACTCCAAACTCCACTATGGCCAAGACCAAAGAGCTGTCAAAGGACACCAGAAACAAAATTGTAGACCTGCACCAGGCTGGGAAGACTGAATCTACAATAGGTAAGCAGCTTGGTTTGAAGAAATCAACTGTGGGAGCAATTACTAGGAAATGGAAGACATACAAGACCACTGATAATCTCCCTTGATCATGGGCTCCACGCAAGAGTCTCACCCCGTGGGGTGAAAATGATTACAAGAACAGTGAGCAAAAATCCCAGAACCACACAGGTGTACCTAGTGAATGACCTGCAGAGAGCTGGGACCAAAGTAACAAAGCCTACCATCAGTAACACACTACGCCCCGCCAGGGACTCAAATCCTGCAGTGCCAGACGTGTCCCTCTGCTTAAGCCAGTACATGTCCAGGCCCGTCTGAAGTTTACTAGAGAGCATTTGGATGATCCAGAAGAAGATTGGGAGAATGTGATATGGTCAGATGAAACCAAAATATAACTTTCTGGTAAAAACTCAACTCGTCGTGTTTGGAGGACAAAGAATGCTGAGTTGCATCCAAAGAACACCATACCTACTGTGAAGCATGGGGGTGGAAACATCATGCTTTGGGGCTGTTTTTCTGCAAAGGGACCAGGACGACTGATCCGTGTAAAGGAAAGAATGAATGGGGCCATGTATCGTGAGATTTTGAGTGAAAGCCTCCTTCCATCAGCAAGGGCATTGAAGATGAAACATGGCTGGGTCTTTCAGCATGACAATGATCCCAAACACACCGCCCGGGCAACGAAGGAGTGGCTTTGTAAGAAGCATTTCAAGGTCCTGGAGTGGCCTAGCCAGTCTCCAGATCTCAACCCCATAGAAAATCTTTGGAGGGAGTTGAAAGTCCGTGTTGCCCAGCAAATGCTCCAAAACATCACTGCTCTAGAGAAGATCTGCATGGAGTAATGGGACAAAATACCAGCAACAGTGTGTGAAAACCTTGTGAAGACTTAGAGAAAACGTTTGACATCTGTCATTGCCAACAAAGGGTATATAACAAAGTATTGAGAAACTTTTGTTATTGACCAAATACTTATTTTCCACCATATTTTGCAAATAAATTCATAAAAATCCTACAATGTGATTTTCTGGATTTTTCTTTCTAATTTTGTCTGTCATGGTTGAAGTGTACCTATGATGAAAATTACAGGCCTCTTTCATCTTTTTAAGTGGGAGAACCTGTACAATTGGGGGCTGACTAAATACTTTTTTGCCCCACTGTAGGTGTCCTCTTTCTGCTGCAGTGCTGTTTAACACTGAATTAGTACCATTTAAAGTTCCTGCTTTAGGGACTGTAGACACTGCTCATGGCTTTAGAGACTGTAGACACTGCTCATGGCTTTAGAGACTGTAGACACTGCTCATGGCTTTAGAGACTGTAGACACTGCTCATGGCTTTAGAGACCGTAGACACTGCTCATGGCTTTAGAGACTGTAGACACTGCTCATGGCTTTAGAGACTGTAGACACTGCTCATGGCTTTAGAGACCGTAGACACTGCTCATGGCTTTAGAGACTGTAGACACTGCTCATGGCTTAGGGACCGTAGACACTGCTCATGGATTTAGAGACTGTAGACACTGCTCATGGCTTAGGGACTGTAGACACTGCTCATGGCTTAGGGACTGTAGACACTGCTCATGGATTTAGGAGACTGTAGACACTGCTCATGGCTTTAGGGACTGTAGACACTGCTCATGGATTTAGAGACTGTAGACACTGCTCATGGCTTAGGGACCGTAGACACTGCTCATGGATTTAGAGACTGTAGACACTGCTCATGGCTTAGGGACCGTAGACACTGCTCATGGATTTAGAGACTGTAGACACTGCTCATGGCTTAGGGACCGTAGACACTGCTCATGGCTTAGGGACCGTAGACACTGCTCATGGATTTAGAGACTGTAGACACTGCTCATGGCTTAGGGACCGTAGACACTGCTCATGGATTTAGAGACTGTAGACACTGCTCATGGCTTAGGGACCCGTAGACACTGCTCATGGATTTAGAGACTGTAGACACTGCTCATGGCTTAGGGACCGTAGACACTGCTCATGGATTTAGAGACTGTAGACACTGCTCATGGCTTAGGGACCGTAGACACTGCTCATGGATTTAGAGACTGTAGACACTGCTCATGGCTTAGGGACCAGTAGACACTGCTCATGGCTTTAGAGACTGTAGACACTGCTCATGGCTTTAGAGACTGTAGACACTGCTCATGGCTTTAGAGACTGTAGACACTGCTCATGGCTTTAGGGACTTTAGACACTGCTCCATGGCTTTAGGGACTGTAGACACTGCTCATGGCTTTAGGGACCGTAGAAACTGCTCATGGCTTTAGGGACCGTAGAAACTACTGCTCATGGCTTTAGAGACTGTAGACACTGCTCATGGCTTTAGAGACTGTAGAC
>NC_068448.1:4162243-4165898 GCF_023373465.1 Oncorhynchus keta | reverse complement strand
AAGTCTCTCACTGTTGCCGCCTGCTACCGACCCCCTCAGCTCCCAGCTGTGCCCTGACACCATTTGTGAATTGATCGCCCCCATCTAGCTTCAGAGTTTGTTCTGTTAGGTGACCTAAACTGGGATATGCTTAACACCCTGGCAGTCCTACAATCTAAGCTAGATGCCCTCAATCTCACACAAATCATCAAGGAACCCACCAGGTACAACCCTAAATCTGTAAACAAGGGCACCCTCATAGACGTCATCCTGACCAACTGGCCCTCCAAATACACCTCCGCTGTCTTCAACCAGGATCTCAGTGGATCACTGCCTCATTGCCTGTATCCGCCACGGAGCCGCAGTCAAACGACCACCCCTCATCACTGTCAAACGCTCCCTAAAACACTTCTGTGAGCAGGCCTTTCTAATCGATCCTGGCCCGGGTATCCTGGAAGGACATTGAACTCATCCCGTCAGTTGAGGATGCCTGGTCATTCTTTAAAAGTAACTTCCTCACCATTTTAGATAAGCATGCTCCGTTCAAAAAATGCAGAACTAAGAACAGATATAGCCCTTGGTTCACTCCAGACCTGACTGCCCTCCGACCAGCACAAAAACATCCTGTGGCGGACTGCAATAGCATCGAATAGTCCCTGCGATATGCAACTGTTCAGGGAAGTCAGGAACCAATACACGCAGTCAGTCAGGAAAGCTAAGGCCAGCTTCTTCAGGCAGAAGTTTGCATCCTGTAGCTCCAACTCCAAAAAGTTCTGGGACAATGTGAAGTCCATGGAGAACAAGAGCACCTCCTCCCAGCTGCCCACTGCACTGAGGCTAGGTAACACGGTCACCACCGATAAATCCATGATTATCGAAACTTCAACAAGCATTTCACACGGCTGGCCATGCCTTCCGCCTGGCTAATCCAACCTCGGCCAACAGCTCCGCCCCCGCAGCTACCCGCCCAAGCTCTCCAGGTTCTCCCTTTACCCAAATCCAGATAGCAGCTGTTCTGAAAGAGCTGCAAAACCTGGACTCCGTACAAGTCAGCTGGGCTTGACAATCTGGACCCTCTATTTCTGGAAACTATCCGCCGCCACTGAAACCTACTAATGACCCTGTCACAACCCCTATTACCAGCCTGTTCAACCTCACTTATATCGTCTGAGATCCCCTAAGGATTGGAAAGCTGCCGCAGTCATCCCCTCTTCAAAGTCTCCCCTTGAACATCAGATATGCTGATGTTTGAAGTTGGTGAGGGAGATAAAGTCTCCAACTTCAGCGATTTTTGCAATTGCTCCAGTCACAGGCAGCAGAGTACTGGAACGAAAGGCGGCCGAATGAGGTGTTGGCTTTAGGGATGATCAGTGAGATACACCTGCTGGAGCGCGTGCTACGGATGGGTGTTGCCATCGTGACCAGTGAACTGAGATAAGGCGGAGCTTTACCTAGCATGGCCTTGTAGATGACCTGGAGCCAGTGGGTCTGGCGATCGAATATGTAGCGAGGGCCAGCCGACTAGAGCATACAAGTCGCAGTGGTGGGTGGTATAAGGTGCTTTAGTGACAAACGGATGGCACTGTGATAGACTGCATCCAGTTTGCTGAGTAGAGTGTTGGAAGCCATTTTGTAGATGACATCGCCGAAGTCGAGGATCGGTAGGATAGTCAGTTTTACTAGGGTAAGCTTGGCAGCGTGAGTGAAGGAGGCTTTGTTGCGGAATAGAAAGCCGACTCTTGATTTGATTTTCGATTGGAGATGTTTGATATGGGTCTGGAAGGAGAGTTTGCAGTCTAGCCAGACACCTAGGTACTTATAGGTGTCCACATATTCAAGGTCGGAACCATCCAGTGTGGTGATGCTAGTCGGGCATGCGGGTGCAGGCAGCGATCGGTTGAAAAGCATGCATTTGGTTTTACTAGCGTTTAAGAGCAGTTGGAGGCCACGGAAGGAGTGTTGTATGGCATTGAAGCTCGTTTGAGGTTAGATAGCACAGTGTCCAATGACGGGCCGAAAGTATATAGAATGGTGTCGCTCTGCGTAGAGGTGGATCAGGGAATCGCCCGCAGCAAGAGCAACATCATTGATATATACAGAGAAAAGAGTCGGCCCGAGAATTGAACCCTGTGGCACCCCCATAGAGACTGCCAGAGGACCGGACAGCATGCCCTCCGATTTGACACACTGAACTCTGTCTGCAAAGTAATTGGTGAACCAGGCAAGGCAGTCATCCGAAAAACCGAGGCTACTGAGTCTGCCGATAAGAATTTGGTGATTGACAGAGTCGAAAGCCTTGGCAAGGTCGATGAAGATACATCCAAGCTAAACTGAAATATTACATGTTGGGTCATTTTCTCAGCCTTCTATTTCCATACAACTGGACAACTGGAGAAAAATGTGACATTTTACACGGAAAATCCTTCCAGTTTTTTGGTTGAGTTATTGCATTTTCTCCCCGATGCCTAAACATCTTTGTGCCAAAGAAGCAGAGATGACAGACAACGGTTTATTTCATCTTCTAGGGCACAACATAATTACAGAAGAGAAGATGGCATGTATCTAATTTATAAACAGCTGACGAACAAATCGAGAACTTGGGAGTTATGAGGTTCTATCTACAAAATTATGATTCTGAGATAAGATGCTTTAAAGTTCCAAACCCTAATTGGTTTGAATGGTTGTCAGCAATTATTGATTTTGAATTTTTCTGACATATCAAAATGAATTTGGATATTTAGAGAACTACATAACTAGAGACCATTGAACAGAACAGGGCTTGTAGAATGGGTGCCGGAGAACGGCTGCAGTTTTACAGGAACATAAACCTACTAATGACCCTGTTACAGACAAAATCTACTAATGACCTGACTAATGACCCTGTTACAACTGAAACCTACTAATGACCCTGTTACAGATGAAACCTACTAATGACCCTGTTACAACTGAAACCTACTAATGACCCTGTTACAACTGAAACCTACTAATGACCCTGTTACAGATAAAACCTACTAATGACCCTATTACAACTGAAACGTACTAATGACCCTGTTACAGATAAAACCTACGAATGACCCTGTTACAACTGAAACCTACTAATGACCCTGTTACAACTGAAACCTACTAATGACCCTGTTACAACTGGGAACCTCACGAATGACCCTGTTACAACTGAAACCTACTAATGACCCTGTTACAGATGAAACCTACGAATGACCCTGTTACAACTGAAACCTACTAATGACCCTGTTACAACTGAAACCTACTAATGACCCTGTTACAACTGAAACCTACTACCTGACCCTGGCCACAACTGAAACCTACGAATGACCCTGTTACAACTGAAACCTACTAATGACCCTGTTACAACTGAAACCTACTAATGACCCTGTTACAACTGAAACCTACTAATGACCCTGTTACAACTGAAACCTACGAATGACCCTGTTACAACTGAAACCTACTAATGACCCTGTTACAACTGAAACCTACTAATGACCCTGTAACAACTGAAACCTACTAATGACCCTGTTACAACTGAAACCTACTAATGACCCTGTTACAACTGAAACCTACTAATGACCCTGTTACAGATAAAACCTACTAATGACCCTGTTACAACTGAAACCTACTAATGACCCTGTTACAACTGAAACCTACTAATGACCCTGTTACA
>NC_068448.1:4137859-4162143 GCF_023373465.1 Oncorhynchus keta | reverse complement strand
TACGTGTGTATGTGTAGGTAGATACGTGTGTAGGTAGATACGTGTGTAGTTAGATACGTGTGAGGTAGATACGTGTGTCGGTAGATACGTGTGTAGGTAGATACGTGTGTAGGTAGATACGTGTGTATGTGTAGGTAGATACGTGTGTAGTGTAGATACGTGTGTAGGTAGATACGTGTGTATGTGTAGGAGTACGTGTGTAGGTAGATACGTGTGTAGGTAGATACGTGTGTAGGTAGATACGTGTGTAGGTAGATACGTGTGTAGGTAGATACGTGTGTAGGTAGATACGTGTGTATGTGTAGGTAGATACGTGTGTAGGTAGATACGTGTGTAGGTAGATACGTGTGTAGGTAGATACGTGTGTAGGTAGATACGTGTGTATGTGTAGGTTGATACGTGTGTAGGTAGATACGTGTGTAGGTAGATACGTGTGTAGGTAGATACGTGTGTATGTGTAGGTAGATACGTGTGTATGTGTAGGTAGATACGTGTGTAGGTAGATATGTGTGTATGTAGATACGTGTGTAGGTAGATACGTGTGTAGGTAGATACGTGTGTAGGTAGATACGTGTGTAGGTAGATACGTGTGTATGTGTAGGTAGATACGTGTGTAGGTAGATACGTGTGTAGGTAGATACGTGTGTAGGTAGATACGTGTGTAGGTAGATACGTGTGTATGTGTAGGTAGATACGTGTGTAGGTAGATACGTGTTGTGGCAAACCTCTTCAAGGTTAGGAGCGTTTGTCACAAACTTAGTGGTAAACTGTCACCAAATCACCCAAGAATGAGAGTTCTTTCGAACAGGACAGTCAGTACCTGTGTGTTTGTTTCTCCGTCCTGGTCCACCCAGGCCGTGGCGAGGTCAAGGATAGCAGGGTTCGGTACACGAATCGGGTTCTCGGTAGGTCCAGGTCCAAACGCCAACAGGTAAGTCCAAACAATCCAGCTCATACACGGTAAATCCAGCCAATCTCTATAGTCTCTTTCTCTATTGTTCATAGCTCCTTCCAGCACTCTCTCTCCTTCTTCCTGGTTTTCTTGACCCTTTATCTGTGAGTCGGCTCCACCTTCTGAGGGTTCCCCTTGCTTCTGGGACTTGTAGTTTTGGCGGTCGGCCATTTTGTGATCTGTAGTTCTGACAGGGGTGGCCATTTTAGTGATCGGGCAGAGCCCGTTTATTAGCTCTGCTCTCACATATCTGCCACTTATCACTCGACCCCCTTCTTTGCCACATATCTCTCCCCTAGATCTGACCCCTAGGTCGGGCTACCGCAGCAAAATATGCATGCATGCGGGATAACCCATCCGCGTTTCCCATTTCCTTCCCTGCTCTGTGTTTCAAGTCAAAATGAAACGGTTGGAGACTCAAAACCACCGCATCACCCGAGCGTTCTTCTCTTTAGCCCTATGCATCCAGGTGAGTGGGGCATGGTCACTGATGAGGGTGAAGTGGCGCCCCAGCAGGTAGTACTTCAGGCTTTCTAGAGCCCACTTTACTGCCAGCGCCTCTTTCTCAACGACTGAGTAGTTGGTTTCCCGTGGTTCCAGCTTCCTGCTTAAAAACAGGATGGGGTGTTCCACCCCTTCTACCTCTTGGGATAGCACTGCTCCCAAGCCGACCTCTGAGGCATCCGTCTGAACCACAAACTCTTTCTCAAAGTCTGGTACCACCAGCACTGGGTTACAACAGAGAGCCTCCTGTAATGTCCTAAATGCTTTGGTGGCCCTTTCATCCCATTTGACCATGTTTGGCCCTCTGGCTCTAGTCATGTCGGTAAGTGGGGCGGCCACTGTGGCATAACTTGGGATGAACTTCCGGTAGTAACCGGTCAGCCCTAGGAAGGCTCGGACCTGCTTCTTATTTACTGGTTTCGGCCATTCTCTAATTGCCTTCACCTTCTTATGTTGGGGTTTGATTAACCCTCTTCCCACAGTGTATCCCAGATACTCTGTTTCCTCTAACCCCACATAACACTTGGCAGGGTTTGCCGTGAGCCCTGCCTTTCTAAGGGCATCTAACACTGCCTGTACCCGGGGTAAGTGGGATTCCCAATCTGGGCTGTAGATCCCCACGTCATCTAAATAAGCTGCGGCGTATGCCTTGTGCGGTTTTAGGACTTTGTCCATGAGCCGTTGAAAGGTTGCTGGGGCCCCGTGTAAGCCGAATGGCATGACGGTGTATTGAAACAAACCGTCAGGTGTTGCAAAGGCTGTCTTTTCTTTGGCCCTGGGGGTCAGAGGAATTTGCCAGTACCCTTTTGTCAGATCAAGGGTCGTAATGTACCGAGCATGACCAATTTTCTCCAGTAGTTCATCTACTCGGGGCATGGGGTAGGCATCAAACTTTGAGATTTCATTTACCTTCCGAAAGTCGTTACAGAACCGCAACGACCCATCGGGCTTGGAGACCATCACAATTGGGCTAGACCACTCACTATGTGACTCTTCAACCACTCCAGCTGTCAACATTTTCTCAGTCTCTGCTCTAATCGCGGCCCGTCGAGCCTCGGGTACCCGATATGGCCTCATACTCACTTTTCTCCCTGGTAGGGAAACGATATCATGAGCCGTAACCTCAGTTCGGCCAGGTACCTCTGAAAACACATCTCTGTTTTCTGGATCAGGGCCTTTACTTCCTGTACTTGCGCTGGGGACAGAGTGGGTGAAATATTTACTTCGGCTGTCTCCTGAATGTGTGTGGGGTATGTGACCATTAGTGTTTCTCTCTCTCTCCATGCTTTTAACAGGTTTATGTGATAAATCTGTTCCTGGGGCCGTCGACCTGGCTGTCGGATCCGATAATTGACTTCTCCTATTCTCTCCAGTACTTCATATGGCCCTTTCCATGTGGCTAGTAGTTTACACTCTACTGTGGGGATCAGCACTAACACCTTATCTCCCGGTTGAAATTCCCTCAGGGTAGCCTGCCGGTTATAAGTGTGCCGCTGGTGTTCTTGTGTTTGTCTCATGTGCTCTCTGACGATGGGCATGACTGTGGCTATCCTGTCTTGCATTGCCGTGACGTGCTCTATGACACTAGTATACGGGGTGGATTGGTGCTCCCAGGTTTCCCGGGCGATGTCTAAGATTCCCCGGGGATGCCTCCCATATACCAGCTCAAAGGGAGAAAACCCCAGCGAGGCTTGAGGAACCTCTAATGGCAAACATCAGATACGGCAACATGCAATCCCAGTTTTCCCATCCTTATCGATTACCTTCCTGAGCATTGACTTCAGGGTTCGGTTGAATCTCTCAACCAGCCCGTCCGTCTGAGGATGGTAAACCGATGTCCTCAACTGTTTCACCTGCCACAGTTTACAAAGGTCCGCCATAAGGCGGGACATAAAGGGGTCCCCTGGTCGGTAAGGATCTCCTTTGGAACCCCTACCCTGGTGAACAAGAGCACTAATTCCTTTGCGATATTTTTGGAAGTCATCGTTCGAAGGGGAATGGCTTCTGGGTAGCGAGTGGCATAATCTAGAATGACCAGAATGTATTGGTGCCCTCTGGCGGATTTGGGTAGTGGGCCCACTAAATCCATCGTTTATCCTCTCAAATGGCGCTTTCGATTATGGGGAGTGGCACTAATGGGCTTCTAAAGCTGGTCAAGCTGTTAACTGGCACTCCGGGCACTCTACAATGCCGAGCCACTTCAGCTTGAATTCCTGGCCAGTAAAACCTCCTTACAATCCGGTCTCTGGTTTTATCGATACCAAGGTGTCCACCCAGAATGTGCCCATGAGCTAGATCCAGTACTGTCCTCCGGTACCGAGTGGGAACCAACAACTGTTCCACCACATCAACCCCTATTTTCGAGACTCTGTACACCAAACCCTTTTTCAGGATGAAGTGTGGAAAACTGTTAGGCATCATCCCACCATTTATGGGAGTACCATCTACGACCTGCACATCTGCTCTGGCTTGTTGCAGGGTTGGATCCTGGTTTTGGGCCGTCCCAAAATTAGTCAAGGACTCTGCCAGGTCTGCTGGTTCCTATGTAAATCGTCCTCTGGATTCCAGATTGGCCTCAGCCCCACTAGTACCGGGCTGTTCGTCATCAGCGAGGTTTGCCACTTCATCCTCCTCCTCCCCTACTAGCACCTGTGATGTTGTCCCCTGGGAGACCTCTTTTCTTGGCTTTGGTTGAAGGCCCCATGCTTCTTCCTGCTTGGTCAGGGTTGTTGGATTCTCAAATATGCCATTCTTGTGGCCTAACTTCGCAAAGTTAGGAAAGTCTCTACCCAATATTACATCATATGGCATCTTTGGGACCACGCCGACCTCATAATCCAGCAGACCGTCCTCTGTTTGTATGCTCACTAAGGCCGTGGGGTACAGACGGGTATCCCCATGAATGCATGTAACACTGATATCCTGTCTTGTATCCAGTTTATGATTCGGCACTAGGCCTGCAACGACCAGGGTTAGCATACTGCCGGAATCCAGCAGTGCTTCAACCTCTTTCCCTTCAATCTTCACCCTGCACATATGGTTGTTTCTTGATCTTTCAAGTACAGTGGTTACAACAGGACATGCATACCGTATATCATCTTCATTTTCACCGAGGTTACATTGCATTGGCTCTTCTTTAATAGGGCAATAGGCTGCAATATGTCCTGGTTGATTACAATTGTAACAGATAATAGGGGTTCGGGGAGACCCTCGTCACCCAGTCCCGGTTTCCGTTTTTCCCTTAGTGTCTTGGCCTGATTCTGATTCTTTCCTCATGGCCCCACGCTGCTCTCTTCCCCCTCTATATGTTGGGACAGCCTTACCCTGTCCGCTGGTTCGCCCATGCCTGGGGAACGGGAATCTTTCCTCCTGTGCCTGCTCAGCTGTTCTTGCCGTACAATACCGTTCAACCAGGCCCACGAGATGGTCGGCGGAAAATACCTCGTTCTGGCCAACCCATCGTCTCACTTCTTGGGGTAGACCTCGCTGAAACTGGTTGAGTACGATGGTCTCGACAATCTCGGCGGATGACCGGGTCTCTGGTCGCAACCATTTCCGTGCCAGGTGAATCAAGTCGAACATCTGTGTTCGTGGGGTTGTCCCGGTCGGTAGGACCACTGGTGGAAGCGGTGTGCCCTCACGGTATCGGTCACTCCCAGTCTAGTCAGGATCTCCCCCTTTAGTTTATCGTAATCCTGTGCTTCTTTCAACTCCAGGTCGAAATACGCTTTTTGAGCGTCCCCTGCCAGGTATGGTGCCAGAAGCCCTGCCCATTCTTCTTTCGGCCACTTTTCCCTCTCTGCCGTCCTTTCGAAGGTGGTAAGATATGCTTCCACATCATCCTGCGCTGTCATTTTTGAAGAAAATGATTGGCCCTCCTCTGGGAATTTGCAGCTGGTAATTGAGCCCCAATTTGGTCCGCTAGCCCCTTTAGGCCTTCTCTTAACTCCTGGGTGTTTCTCTCTTGCTCTTCTCTGAGCAGCTGGTTGGTGCGGTGCTGGATCTGTAACGTGTCCTGATACATTCGCATTGCATCCTGATGAACTATTTGTTGAGCTCTAGTTGCCTCTTGTTGGGCGGCCGCCGCTTGTAACAGGGCCTGTATGGCTCCCTCCATACTCATTTTCGTGAAAAACTGTCCTAACCAAACAAAGCCATAACAAAAAAAAACCTGACTCCCCTTTGGAGTGCTAACTGAACATTTATTTAATTTTTCCTTCTACCTAACCAGTGGTATGTTAGTCCATGCCCGTATCCTCCACCACGTGTGGCAAACCTCTTCAAGGTTAGGAGCGTTTGTCACAAACTAAGTGGTAAACTGTCACCAAATCACCCAAGAATGAGAGTTCTTTCGAACAGGACAGTACCTGTGTGTTTGTTTCTCCGTCCTGGTCCACCCAGGCCATAGGCGAGGTCAAGGATAGCAGGGTTCGGTACACGAATCGGGTTCTCGGTAGGTCCAGGTCCAAACGCCAACAGGTAAGTCCAAACAATCCAGCTCATACACGGTAAATCCAGCCAATCTCTATAGTCTCTTTCTCTATTGTTCATAGCTCCTTCCAGTTCTCTCTCTTCCTCTTCCTGGTTTCTTGACCCTTTATCTGTGAGTCGGCTCCACCTTCTGAGGGTTCCCTGCTTCTGGACTTATAGTTTTGGTCGGCCATTTTGTGATCTGTAGTTCTGACATGGGTGGCCATTTTAGTGATCGGGTGAGCCCGCTATTAGCTCTGCTCACATATCTGCCACTTCACTGACCCCTTTCTTGCCACATATCTCTCCCTAGATCCGACCCCTTAGGGTCAAGCTACCGCAGCAAAATATGCATGCATGCGTGGATAACTCATCCGCGTTTCCCATTTCCTTCCCTGCTCTGTGCTCTCCAAGTCAAAATGGAACGGTTGGAGACTCAAAAACCACCGCATCACCCGAGCGTTCTTCTCTTTAGCCCTCTATGCATCCAGGTGAGGGGGCATGGTCACTGAGGGTGAAGTACGCCCCAGTTATAGTACTTCAGGCTTCTAGAGCCCACTTTACTGCCAGCCGCCTCTTCTCAACGAACGACTGAGTAGTTGGTTTCCACTGGTACCGGAGGACAGTACTGGATCTTAGCCTCATGGGCACATTCTGGGTGGACACCTTGGTATCGATAAAACCAGAGACCGGATTGTAAGGTTTTACTGGCCAGGAATTCAAGGCTGAAGTGGCTCGGTATTGTGGAGAGTGCCCGGAGTGCCAGTTAACAGCTCCCCGACCAGCTTTGTGAAGCCCATTAGTGCCACTCCCATAATCAAACGCCCATCGTTGAGAGGATAGCGAATGGATTTAGTGGCCCACATTTGCAAATCCGCCAGAGAGGGCACCACCCATTCTGGTCATTCTAGATTATGCCACTCGCTACCCAGAAGCCATTCCTCTTCGGACGACTTCCAAAATATCGCAAAGGAATTAGTGCTCTGTTCACCAGGGTAGGAGTTCCAAAGGAGATCCTTACCACCAGGACCCTTTATGCTCACTCTTATGGCTTGACCTTAAACTGTGGCAGGTGAAATAGAGTTGAGACATCGGTTTACCATCCTCAGACGGACGGGCTGGTTGAGAGATTCAACCGAACCCTGAAGTCAATGCTCAGGAAGGTAATCGATAAGGATGGGAAAAACTGGGATTGCATGTTGCCGTATCTGATGTTTGCCATTAGAGAGGTTCCTCAAGCCTCGCTGGGGTTTTCTCCTTTGAGCTGGTATATGGGAGGCATCCCCGGGGAATCTTAGACATCGCCCGGGAAACCTGGGAGCACCAATCCACCCCGTATACTAGTGTCATAGAGCACGTCACGGCAATGCAAGACAGGATAGCCACAGTCATGCCCATCGTCAGAGAGCACATGAGACAAACACAAGAACACCAGCGGCACACTTATAACCGGCAGGCTACCCTGAGGGAATTTCAACCGGGAGATAAGGTGTTAGTGCTGATCCCCACAGTAGAATGTAAACTACTAGCCACATGGAAAGGGCCATATGAAGTACTGGAGAGAATAGGAGAAGTCAATTATCGGATCCGACAGCCAGGTCGACGGCCCCAGGAACAGATTTATCACATAAACCTGTTAAAAGCATGGAGAGAGAGAGAAACACTAATGGCCACATATCTCTCCCCTCTTTGCCACAGTGTGTAGGTAGATACGTGTGTAGGTAGATACGTGTGTAGGTAGATACGTGTGTATGTGTAGGTAGATACGTGTGTAGGTAGATACGTGTGTAGGTAGATACGTTTGTAGTTAGATACGTGTGTAGGTAGATACGTGTGTATGTGTAGGTAGATACGTGTGTATGTGTAGGTAGATACGTGTGTAGGTAGATACGTGTGTAGGTAGATACGTGTGTATGTGTAGGTAGATACGTGTGTAGGTAGATACGTGTGTAGGTAGATACGTGTGTATGTGTAGGTAGATACGTGTGTAGGTAGATACGTGTGTAGTTAGATACGTGTGTAGGTAGATACGTGTGTAGTTAGATACGTGTGTAGGTAGATACGTGTGTAGTTAGATACGTGTGTAGGTAGATACGTGTGTAGTTAGATACGTGTGTAGGTAGATACGTGTGTAGTTAGATACGTGTGTAGGTAGATACGTGTGTAGGTAGATACGTGTGTAGGTAGATACGTGTGTAGTTAGATACGTGTGTAGGTAGATACGTGTGTAGTTAGATACGTGTGTACATTTACATTTACATTTAAGTCATTTAGCAGACGCTCTTATCCAGAGCGACTTACAAATTGGTGCATACACCTTATGACAACCAGTGGAACAGCCACTTGCATCTAAATCTTGTTGGGGGGAGAAGGATTACCTACCCTTACTTACCCTATCCTAGGTATTCCTTGAAGAGGTGGGGTTTCAGGTGTCTCCGGAAGGTGGTGATTGACTCCGCTGTCCTGGCGTCGTGAGGGAGTTTGTTCCACCATTGGGGGCCAGAGCAGCGAACAGTTTTGACTGGGCTGAGCGGGAACTGTACTTCCTCAGTGGTAGGGAGGCGAGCAGGCCAGAGGTGGATGAACGCAGTGCCCTTGTTTGGGTGTAGGGCCTGATCAGAGCCTGGAGGTACTGAGGTGCCGTTCCCCTCACAGCTCCGTAGGCGAGCACCATGGTCTTGTAGCGGATGCGAGCTTCAACTGGAAGCCAGTGGAGAGAGCGGAGGAGCGGGGTGACGTGGAGAGAACTTGGGAAGGTTGAACACCAGACGGGCTGCGGCGTTCTGGATGAGTTGTAGGGGTTTAATGGCACAGGCAGGAGCCCAGCCAACAGCGAGTTGCAGTAATCAAGACGGGAGATGACAAGTGCCTGGATTAGGACCTGCGCCGCTTCCTGTGTGAGGCAGGGTCGTACTCTGCGGATGTTGTAGAGCATGAACCTACAGGAACGGGACACCGCCTTGATGTTAGTTGAGAACGTCAGGGTGTTGTCCAGGATCACGCCAAGGTTCTTAGCGCTCTGGGAGGAGGACACAATGGAGTTGTCAACCGTGATGGCGAGATCATGGAACGGGCAGTCCTTCCCGGGAGGAAGAGGAGCTCCGTCTTGCTGAGGTTCAGCTTGAGGTGGTGATCCGTCATCCACACTGATATGTCTGCCAGACATGCAGAGATGCGATTCGCCACCTGGTCATCAGAAGGGGGAAAGGAGAAGATTAATTGTGTGTCGTCTGCATAGCAATGATAGGAGAGACCATGTGAGGTTATGACAGAGCCAAGTGACTTGGTGTATAGCGAGAATAAGAGAGGGCCTAGAACAGAGCCCTGGGGGACACCAGTGGTGAGAGCGCGTGGTGAGGAGACAGATTCTCGCCACGCCACCTGGTAGGAGCGACCTGTCAGGTAGGACGCAATCCAAGCGTGGGCCGCGCCGGAGATGCCCAACTCGGAGAGGGTGGAGAGGAGGATCTGATGGTTCACAGGTGTAGGTAGATACGTGTGTAGTTAGATACGTGTGTAGGTAGATACGTGTGTATGTGTAGGTAGATACGTGTGTATGTGTAGGTAGATACGTGTGTAGGTAGATACGTGTGTAGTTAGATACGTGTGTAGGTAGATACGTGTGTAGTTAGATACGTGTGTAGGTAGATACGTGTGTAGTTAGATACGTGTGTAGGTAGATACGTGTGTAGGTAGATACGTGTGTAGTTAGATATACGTGTGTAGGTAGATACGTGTGTATGTGTAGGTAGATACGTGTGTAGGTAGATACGTGTGTAGTTAAATACGTGTGTAGCTAGATACGTGTGTCGGTAGATACGTGTGTAGGTAGATACGTGTGTAGGTAGATACGTGTGTAGGTAGATACGTGTGTATGTGTAGGTAGATACGTGTGTCGGTAGATACGTGTGTAGGTAGATACGTGTGTATGTGTAGGTAGATATGTGTGTAGGTAGATACGTGTGTAGTTAGATACGTGTGTAGGTAGATACGTGTGTATGTGTAGGTAGATATGTGTGTAGGTAGATACGTGTGTAGGTAGATACGTGTGTAGGTAGATACGTGTGTAGTTAGATACGTGTGTAGGTAGATACGTGTGTATGTGTAGGTAGATACGTGTGTAGGTAGATACGTGTGTAGTTAGATACGTGTGTAGCTAGATACGTGTGTCGGTAGATACGTGTGTAGGTAGATACGTGTGTAGGTAGATACGTGTGTAGGTAGATACGTGTGTATGTGTAGGTAGATACGTGTGTCGGTAGATACGTGTGTAGGTAGATACGTGTGTATGTGTAGGTAGATACGTGTGTAGGTAGATACGTGTGTAGGTAGATACGTGTGTAGGTAGATACGTGTGTATGTAGATACGTGTGTATGTGTAGGTAGATACGTGTGTAGGTAGATACGTGTGTAGGTAGATACGTGTGTAGGTAGATACGTGTGTAGGTAGATACGTGTGTAGGTAGATACGTGTGTAGGTAGATACGTGTGTATGTGTAGGTAGATACGTGTGTAGGTAGATACGTGTGTAGGTAGATACGTGTGTAGGTAGATACGTGTGTAGGTAGATACGTGTGTAGGTAGATACGTGTGTATGTGTAGGTAGATACGTGTGTAGGTAGATACGTGTGTAGGTAGATACGTGTGTAGGTAGATACGTGTGTAGGTAGATACGTGTGTATGTGTAGGTAGATACGTGTGTAGGTAGATACGTGTGTAGGTAGATACGTGTGTAGGTAGATACGTGTGTATGTGTAGGTAGATACGTGTGTAGGTAGATACGTGTGTAGGTAGATACGTGTGTAGGTAGATACGTGTGTATGTGTAGGTTGATACGTGTGTAGGTAGATACGTGTGTAGGTAGATACGTGTGTATGTGTAGGTAGATACGTGTGTATGTAGATACGTGTGTAGGTAGATACGTGTGTATGTGTAGGTAGATACGTGTGTAGGTAGATATGTGTGTATGTAGATACGTGTGTAGGTAGATACGTGTGTAGGTAGATACGTGTGTAGGTAGATACGTGTGTAGGTAGATACGTGTGTAGGTAGATACGTGTGTAGGTAGATACGTGTGTAGGTAGATACGTGTGTATGTGTAGGTAGATACGTGTGTAGGTAGATACGTGTGTAGGTAGATACGTGTGTAGGTAGATACGTGTGTAGGTAGATACGTGTGGTAGGTAGATACGTGTGTAGGTAGATACGTGTGTATGTGTAGGTAGATACGTGTGTAGGTAGATACGTGTGTAGGTAGATACGTGTGTAGGTAGATACGTGTGTAGGTAGATACGTGTGTAGGTAGATACGTGTGTAGGTAGATACGTGTGTATGTGTAGGTAGATACGTGTGTAGGTAGATACGTGTGTAGGTAGATACGTGTGTATGTGTAGGTAGATACGTGTGTAGGTAGATACGTGTGTAGGTAGATACGTGTGTAGGTAGATACGTGTGTAGGTAGATACGTGTGTAGGTAGATACGTGTGTAGGTAGATACGTGTGTAGGTAGATACGTGTGTAGGTAGATACGTGTGTATGTGTAGGTAGATACGTGTGTAGGTAGATACGTGTGTAGGTAGATACGTGTGTAGGTAGATACGTGTGTAGGTAGATACGTGTGTAGGTAGATACGTGTGTAGGTAGATACGTGTGTAGGTAGATACGTGTGTATGTGTAGGTAGATACGTGTGTAGGTAGATACGTGTGTAGGTAGATACGTGTGTATGTGTAGGTAGATACGTGTGTAGGTAGATACGTGTGTAGGTAGATACGTGTGTAGGTAGATACGTGTGTAGGTAGATACGTGTGTAGGTAGATACGTGTGTATGTGTAGGTAGATACGTGTGTAGGTAGATACGTGTGTAGGTAGATACGTGTGTAGGTAGATACGTGTGTATGTGTAGGTTGATACGTGTGTAGGTAGATACGTGTGTAGGTAGATACGTGTGTATGTGTAGGTAGATACGTGTGTATGTAGATACGTGTGTAGGTAGATACGTGTGTATGTGTAGGTAGATACGTGTGTAGGTAGATACGTGTGTATGTAGATACGTGTGTAGGTAGATACGTGTGTAGGTAGATACGTGTGTAGGTAGATACGTGTGTAGGTAGATACGTGTGTAGGTAGATACGTGTGTAGGTAGATACGTGTGTAGGTAGATACGTGTGTAGGTAGATACGTGTGTATGTGTAGGTAGATACGTGTGTAGGTAGATACGTGTGTAGGTAGATACGTGTGTAGGTAGATACGTGTGTAGGTAGATACGTGTGTATGTGTAGGTAGATACGTGTGTAGGTAGATACGTGTGTAGGTAGATACGTGTGTAGGTAGATACGTGTGTAGGTAGATACGTGTGTAGGTAGATACGTGTGTAGTTAGATACGTGTGTAGGTAGATACGTGTGTAGGTAGATACGTGTGTAGGTAGATACGTGTGTAGGTAGATACGTGTGTAGGTAGATACGTGTGTAGGTAGATACGTGTGTATGTGTAGGTAGATACGTGTGTAGGTAGATACGTGTGTAGGTAGATACGTGTGTATGTGTAGGTAGATACGTGTGTAGGTAGATACGTGTGTAGGTAGATACGTGTGTAGGTAGATACGTGTGTAGGTAGATACGTGTGTATGTGTAGGTAGATACGTGTGTAGGTAGATACGTGTGTAGGTAGATACGTGTGTAGGTAGATACGTGTGTAGGTAGATACGTGTGTAGGTAGATACGTGTGTATGTAGATACGTGTGTAGGTAGATACGTGTGTAGGTAGATACGTGTGTAGGTAGATACGTGTGTATGTGTAGGTAGATACGTGTGTAGGTAGATACGTGTGTAGGTAGATACGTGTGTAGGTAGATACGTGTGTAGGTAGATACGTGTGTATGTGTAGGTAGATACGTGTGTAGGTAGATACGTGTGTAGGTAGATACGTGTGTAGGTAGATACGTGTGTAGGTAGATACGTGTGTATGTGTAGGTAGATACGTGTGTATGTGTAGGTAGATACGTGTGTAGGTAGATACGTGTGTAGGTAGATACGTGTGTATGTGTAGGTAGATACGTGTGTAGGTAGATACGTGTGTAGTTAGATACGTGTGTAGGTAGATACGTGTGTAGGTAGATACGTGTGTAGGTAGATACGTGTGTAGGTAGATACGTGTGTAGGTAGATACGTGTGTAGGTAGATACGTGTGTAGTTAGATACGTGTGTAGGTAGATACGTGTGTAGGTAGATACGTGTGTAGGTAGATACGTGTGTAGGTAGATACGTGTGTAGGTAGATACGTGTGTAGGTAGATACGTGTGTAGGTAGATACGTGTGTATGTGTAGGTAGATACGTGTGTAGTTAGATACGTGTGTAGGTAGATACGTGTGTAGGTAGATACGTGTGTAGGTAGATACGTGTGTAGGTAGATACGTGTGTAGGTAGATACGTGTGTAGGTAGATACGTGTGTAGGTAGATACGTGTGTAGGTAGATACGTGTGTAGGTAGATACGTGTGTAGGTAGATGTGGAAAGACGGAAAGATACAAATGATTTGTTGCAAGTTGGGGAGGGGGGTTCACACCTAGCTATTGTTCAGCTAATAGCCCATCCTGCTTGTGAACACTAATAATAATTATTTTCCCCTTACCACGTTAAAGATTCCGATTGATAGTGTTTTTAGCTACAATCGGTCTCAACCCCAATTTAAACATTTGGGCACAGGCCATAGCTGGACTTCAGGCTAGAATGTTGAGGGTTCAAAACTCCATGCTTGTTTCATTACATTATTATGCATTATCTCAGAGCCTGGATTGTTACTCCCATCTCGTTCCTCACTCTTTTCCACGCATCATTTTCTCTGCCTGAGTGGCTCGCTTGTAGGCGTGCTGGCAGGATGTACTGTTTTTTATTCTGTATATATGAATTACAGATCAGCCTTGACTTAAATTATGTTTATAGTCCATTGCATAGTTACAATGTGTTGATGTCCCAGGAGCAGGACCACGCTGCGTTTTGGTCCGCCTCTCCTTCAACAGAAGAAAGCCGTGATAGATGTCCCAGGAGCAGGACCACGCTGCGTTTTGGTCCGCCTCTCCTTCAACAGAAGAAAGCCGTGATAGATGTCCCAGGAGCAGGACCACGCTGCGTTTTGGTCCGCCTCTCCTTCAACAGAAGAAAGCCGTGACAGATGTCCCAGGAGCAGGACCACGCTGCGTTTTGGTCCGCCTCTCCTTCAACAGAAGAAAGCCGTGATAGATGTCCCAGGAGCAGGAGTGGTAAACTGAAGTGTATAATTGTTACACATCATTCAAATAATGGAGTTTGATACACCTGGTATTGGATATGACTGAGAGAAAAAACACTTGCTAAATAGGGATTTTTGTAAATTAACTTTATGACAAAAAAAAATATGCACAATCGTTTGTCTCTAAAATTAACTAACATATTCCTCTGATTTGTACTTTGTTTTTGCGTGTCTCGTTATGACGTTATAATTACGTGAATTTGCTTCCACCATAATGTTTTGTCAGCCATCTTTGCTGAAGAAAGTCATCAGGGCTGGTTTGTGTCAAATTCGTCATTGGAACCACTCGATATGATTGGTCATATAAAAACCTTGGGACCCAAATGCATGAGTGAGTGCTCTAACTCCCCCTTGTGGTGGTTTGGAGCCGTGACACTGGGTACCTCTAAACTCCCCCTGGTGGTGGTATGGAGCCGTGACACTGGGTACATCTAACTCCCCCTGGTGGTGGTCTGGAGCCGTGACACTGGGTACCTCTAACTCCCCTGGTGGTGGTCTGGAACCGTGACACTGGGTACCTCTAACTCCCCTGGTGGTGGTCTGGAGTAATGCCGCAGTGACGCTGGGTACCTCTAACTCCCCTGGTGGTGGTCTGGAACCGTGACGCTGGGTACCTCTAACTCCCCTGGTGGTGGTCTGGAGCCGTGCCACTGGGTACCTCTAACTCCCCTGGTGGTGGTCTGGAACCGTGACGCTGGGTACCTCTAACTCCCCTGGTGGTGGTCTGGAGTAATGCTGCAGTGACGCTGGGTAACTCTAAGTCCCGCGGTGTAAGCTCGCAACTTTTAAAGGAGGAACCACTGTAGCTAAAATGTTCCCTTTCCTAAATTAGCCATGGCTGAGATCGGGATTTGGACTTGTGGTTTTACTTAATTCTCCGCACTGGCCAATGATTATAAAGGTTATAAAGATTATAATGATTATTATAAAGGTGATCCTGATCCAACCATTAATTCATACATTGTTGTGCCCCTGACCTGAGAGGATGGAAGTTCAATATATGTAGCTAGATGTAGTAATCGCTAGACTAATGTTATCTAGCTAACGTTGCCCATGAATGGAAGTTAGGCTAGGTAACCTAAGCATTTTAGCAAGGTAGCCTAGGACAACAACAACACAAGTGTGTACCTCGTATAACAGAGTGATAGATCGTGTACTGTATAATAGAGTGATAGATTGTGTACTGTATAACAGAGTGATAGACCCTGTACTGTATAACAGAGTGATAGATCGTGGTACTGTATAACAGAGTGATAGACCCTGTACTGTATAACAGAGTGATAGACCCTGTACTGTATAACAGAGTGATAGACCCTGTACTGTATAACAGAGTGATAGACCCTGTACTGTATAACAGAGTGATAGATCGTGTACTGTATAACAGAGTGATAGATCGTGTACTGTATAACAGAGTGATAGATCGTGTACTGTATTTACATTTACATTTAAGTCATTTAGCAGACGCTCTTATCCAGAAGCGACTTACAAATTGGTGCATACACCTTATGGCATCCAGTGGAACAGCCACTTGCATCTAAATCTTTTTTTTCTTTTTGGGGGAAGGGGGTGAGAAGGATTACTTACCCTTACTTACCCTATCCTAGGTATTCCTTGAAGAGGTGGTGATAGACCCTGTACTGTATAACAGAGTGATAGATCGTGTACTGTATAACAGAGTGATAGATCGTGTACTGTATAACAGAGTGATAGATCGTGTACTGTATAACAGAGTGATAGATCGTGTACTGTATAACAGAGTGATAGACCCTGTACTGTATAACAGAGTGATAGATCGTGTACTGTATAACAGAGTGATAGACTGATTCATCAACATGAAAGAGAGGAGGATGTCATTGGTGTTTCTATACAAGTAGGATGAGTCAACGTGTTTTTCTACTTGCACAAACCCACATCCACACACACACACATACTCACATAAACACACAGACACACATACAAACCCACATCCACACACACACACACATACACACATAAACACACAGACACACATACACACCCACATCCACACACACACACACATACACACATGAACACACACATACACACATACACACACACACACATACACACATGAACACACACATACGCACATAAACACACACATATATACATACACACACACACACACACACACACACACACACACACACACACACACACACACACACACACACACACACACACACACACACACACACACACACACACACACACACACACACATACACACATACACACACACACACATACACACATGAACACACACATACATACATACACACACACATACACACACACATAAACACACACATACATACATACACACACACATACACACAAACATGAACACACACATACACACATAAACACACACATATATACATACACACACACACACATACACACACATACACACACACACACACACACACACACACACACACACACACACACACACACACACACACACACACACACACACACACACACACACACACACACACACACACACACACACACACAGGCACACAGAAATCAGAACCATGGACAGCCATGTCATATTTAGCTTACATTGATTGGACAATTTTTGGGAGGTATCTTTAAGTTGTCACTGTATTAGACTAAGCAGAGTTGATTTGATCCGAGCTCGTTGCTGGTCATGGCAGAACACTGACATTCCTGTCTTGCAGGAAATCACGCACAGAACGAGCAGTATGGCTGGTGGCATTGTCATGCTGGAGGGTCATGTTAGGATGAGCCTGCAGGAAGGGTACCACATGAAGGAGGAGGATGTCTTCCCTGTATCAGCACAGGGTTGAGATTGTCTGCGCTGATGACAAGCTCAGTCTGATGATGCTGCGACACACCGCACCAGACCAGCTGTAGTTTGACCCTCCACTGCAAATTGATCCCTTCTCCAGAGTACAGGCCTCAGTGTAACGCTCATTCCTTTGACCCTGAGGCGAATCCGACCATCACCCCGGTGAGACAAAACCACGACTCCAGCGACTGTGGGTTTTTGCACATAGGCGACATTGTTGCCCTGGCCTACAAACCCTCAGTC
The DNA here is from genome assembly GCF_023373465.1 of Oncorhynchus keta. NCBI lineage: Eukaryota > Metazoa > Chordata > Actinopteri > Salmoniformes > Salmonidae > Oncorhynchus > Oncorhynchus keta. The sequence continues at coordinate 4,144,845 of NC_068448.1, read as the reverse complement.
CAGCCCACTCTCAGCCCTGTGCAGACGGTCTGAGCACTGATGGAGGGACTGTGGTTTCCTGGTGTAAGTCGGGTAGTTGTTGTTGCCATCTTGTAGCTGTCCTGCAGGTGTGATGTTCGGATGTACAGGTGCTGTTACACATAGTCTGCCACTGGACGATCAGCTTTCCGTCCTGTCTCCTAGGCAATTTATTGCCTGGCCACATCTGCAGTCCTCATGCCTCTTGCAGCATGCCTAAGACATGTTCACGCATCTTTCTTTTTGCGTTTTTCAGAGTCGGTAAGAAAGGCCTCTTTGAGTGTCCTAAGTTTTCATAACTGTGACCTTAATTGTCTACCGTCTGTAAGTTGTTAGTGTCTTAACGATCGTTCCACAAGTGCATGTTCATTAATTGTTTATGGCTCATTGAACAAGCATGGGAAACAGGTTTAAAAACCCTTTACAATGAAGATATGTGAAGTTATTTGGTTTGAGTTTAGGTAGAGGTAAAGTGACTATGCATAGATTTTTAAACAGAGAGTAGCAGCAGCGTAAAATATCTAAGGTAGCCATTTGATTAGCTGTTTAGGAGTCTTATGGCTTAAAGGGTAGAAGCTGTTTATTAGAAGCCTTTGGACCTCGACTTGAGCGCTCAGGGTACTGCTTGCCTGCGGTAGCAGAGAAACAGTCTGTGACTAGAGTGGCTGGAGTCTTTGACAATTTTAGGGCCTTCCTCTGACACCACCTGATATAGAAGTCCTGGATGGCAGGAAGCTTGGTCCCAGTGATGTACCTGGGCGGCTCTCACTACCCTTTGTAGTGCCTTGCGGTCGAAGGCTGAGCAGTTGCCATACCAGGCAGTGATGCAAACCAGTTAGGATGTTCTCGATGGTGCTGTAGAACCTTTGAGGAGCAGACGGCCAATGCCAAATCTTTTTCAGTCTCCTGAGGGGGAATAGGCTTTGTCGCAGCCCTCTTCACGACTGTCAGTGTGTTTGGACCATGTTAGTTTGTTTGTTGGCTCGACCTGTTCCACTACAGCCCCGTCGATGAGAATGGGGCGTGCTCGATCCTCCTTTTCCTGTAGTCATACATACATGCAGGCACACACACACAACAAAGTGGTACTCAAACAGGTGAATTTCAGTGTTGGGGAGTAGTGAAATACACTTAGTTCAACGAGTAATTTAACTCAAATCAAAGGTCGTGGTTAGCCATGTAGCGGTGTAGCTAACTGCTGGAACTACACACTACTGTTTTACCATGTAGCGGTGTAGCTAACTACTGGAGCTACACTACTGTTTTACCATGTAGCGGTGTAGCTAACTACTGAACTACACACTACTGTTTTACCATGTAGCGGTGCAGCTAACTACTGGAACTACACACTACTGTTTTACCATGTAGCGGTGTAGCTAACTACTGGAACTACACACTACTGTTTTACCATGTAGCGGTGTAGCCCCAGCTGGAACTACACACTACTGTTTTACCATGTAGCTGTGAAGCACTACTGGAACTACACACTACTGTTTTACCATGTAGCGGTGTAGCTAACTGGAACTACACACTGTTTTACCATGTAGCGGTGTAGCTAACAACTGGAACTACACACTACTGTTTTACCATGTAGCGGTGTGTAGCTAACTACTGGAACTACACACTACTGTTTTACCATGTAGCGGTGTAGCTACTGCTGAACTACACACTACTGTTTTTACCATGTAGCGGTGTAGCTAACTGCTGGAAATACACACTACTGTTTTACTATGTAGCGGTGTAGCTAATTACTGGAACTACACACTACTGTTTTACCATGTAGCGGTAAGCACTGGAGCTGTAGCGGTGTACTACTGGAACTACACTACTGTTTTACCATGTAGCGGTGTAGCTAACTGCTGGAACTACACACTACTGTTTTACCATGTAGCTAAACTGCTGGAACTACACACTACTGTTTTACCATGTAGCGGTGTAGTTAATCTGGAACTACACACTACTGTTTTTACCATGTAGCCATGCTGGAACTACACACTACTGTTTTACCATGTAGCTAACTACTGGAACTACACACTACTGTTTTACCATGTAGGCGGAACCACACACTACTGTTTTACCATGGCTAACTGCTGGAACTACACACTACTGTTTTACCATGTAGCGGTGTAGTAACTGCTGGAACTACACTACTGTTTTACCATGTAGCGGTGTAGCTAACTACTGAACTACACTACTGTTTTACCATGTAGCGGAACTTACTGTTTTACCATGTAGCGGTGTAGCTAACTACTGGAACTACACACTACTGTTTTACCATGTAGCGGTGTGGCTAACTGCTGGAACTACACACTACTGTTTTGCCATGTAGCGGTGTAGCTAACTGCTGGAACTACACACTACTGTTTTACTCAATGTAGCGGTGTAGCAACTACTGGAACTACACACTACTGTTTTACCATGGGAAGGTGTAGCTAACTACTGGAACTACACACTACTGTTTTACCATGTAGCGGTAGTTTAACCGCTGGCCCACTACTGTTTTACCATGTAGCCAATAACTACTGGAACTACACACTACTGTTTTACCATGCGTAGGCTGTGTGTAGCTAACTACGAACTGTTTTACTTCATGTAGCTGCGTAGCTAACTGCTGGAACTACACACTACTGTTTTACCATGTATAGCCAACTACTGAACTACACACTAATGTTTTACCATGTAGCGGTGTAGCTACTGCTGGAACTACACACTACTGTTTTACCATGTAGTGGTGTAGCTAACTACTGGAACTACACACTACTGTTTTACTCATGTAGCGGTGTAGCTAACTACTGAACTACACACTACTGTTTTACCATGTAGCGGTGCAGCTAACTACTGGAACTACACACTACTGTTTTACCATGTAGCGGTAGCTAACTACTGGAACTACACACTACTGTTTTACCATGTAAAGGTGTAGCTAACTACTGGAACTACACACTACTGTTTTACCATGGCGGTGTAGCTAACTACTGGAACTACACACTACTGTTTTACCATGTAGCGGTGTAGCTAACAAGGGAACTACACACTACTGTTTTACCATGTAGCGGTGTAGCTAACTGCTGGAACTACACACTACTGTTTTACTCATGTAGCGGTGCATAACTACTGGAACTACACACTACTGTTTTACCATGTAGCGGTAGCTAACTGCTGGAACTACACACTACTCAATTTACAAAAGGAAAAAACAATTTTTGGTGAAATAGGCAATGGTTTAATTGTCAAGCCTACTCACGCCCTGGTGCTTGAAGTCCACGGGCAAACAACCACCAGCCTTGGCAATCATCATTACACACACCCGTCCCCATCGTTACACACACCTGGACCCCATCCTTACACACAGCTGGACCCATCAATACACACACCTGGACCCCATCATTACACACATACCTGGACCCCATCATTACACACCTGGTCCCCATCGCTACACACACCTGGTCATCATCATTACACACCCTGGTCCCCATCATTACACACACCTCATTACACACACCTGGACCCCATCATTACACACACCTGGACCCAATCAATACACACACCAATCATTACACACACTCTGCATCCTAGAACATACACACACCTGATCATTACGTCACACGTGGTCATCATCATGCACCTACATTACACACCCTGGTCCCTATCATTACACACACTCTGGACCTCTATGGACCCCATCATTACACACACCTGGACCCCCCATCAGTACACACACCTGGATCCCATCATTACACACACCTTGACCCCATCATTACACACACCTGGACCCATCATTACACACACCTGGACCCCATCATTACACACACCTGGTCATCATCATTACCCCACACACACCTGGTCCCCATCATTACACACACCTGGACCCCATCATTACACACACCTGGACCCTATCATTACACACACCTATTAGTCATTACACATACCTGGTCCCCATCATTACACACACTTATTAGTCATTACACACACCTGGACCCCATCATTACACACACCTATTAGTCATTACACACACCTGGACCCCATCATTACACACACCTATTAGTCATTACACACACCTGGACCCCATCATTACACACACCTATTAGTCATTACACACACCTGGTCCCCATCATTACACACACCTGGAACCCATCATTACACACACCTGTACCCAATCATTACACACACCTGCTCCCCATCGTTACGCACACCTAGACCTCATTATCACATTTCATAACTCTGCCTATAATTAGCCCTCAGTAGCCTCATTCATCAGGCAGTATTGGTTTTGGTCACGTTCAGCTTCTACTCTTTTTGTTTATCTAACTCACTTATCATTAAACTTACCTTCTGCACCTGCTTCCTGACTCCCAGAGTATACGTTACATTAATAGGATAAATTACAAATTTGTAGGTGCTGAGTAAAAGGTCTGAATACTTATGTAAATGTAATATTTTTTTGGTTTGTCATTTTGGGGTATTGTGTGTAGACTGATGAGAAAAAAAAAACAATTTAATCCAGTTTAGAATAAGTGTCACGTTCTGACCTTTATTTCCTGTGTTTTGTATTTAGTTAGTATGGTCAGGGCGTGAGTTGGGTGGGCAGTCTATGTTTGTTTTTCTAGGTTTTGGGAATTTCTATGTTTCGGCCTAGTATGGTTCTCAATCAGAGGCAGGTGTCATTGGTTGTCTCTGATTGAGAATCATACTTAGGTAGCCTGGGTTTCACTGTGTGTTGGTGGGTGATTGTTCCTGTCTCTGTCTTTGCACCAGATAGGACTGTTTTGAGTTTTCACATTTCTTGTTTTTTGTAGTCAGTTGTTCATGTGTACCTTAACGCATTAAAAAGAACCATGGACACTTACCACGCCGCGTATTGGTCCTCTGATCCGTTTCGCCTCTCCTCTTCGGAAGAAGAGGAGGAAATTCATTACAGAATCACCCACCCAACACGGACCAAGCGGCGTGGTAAACAGCAGCGACGACAGCAGCAGCAACAACAGCGGCCAGCATCACAGGAGGAATGGACATGGGAGGATGTATTGGACGGCAAGGGTTGCTACACCTGGGAGGAGATCCTGGCGGGAAAGGATCGCCTTCCATGGGAACAGGTGGAGGCAGCTAGGAGAGCAGAGGCAGCCGGAGAGAGGAGCTGGCAATGTGAGGAGCCAGCACGGCAGTGCGACAGGTACGAGAGGCAGCCCCAAAACATTTTTTGGGGGGGGCACACGAGGTGTGGTACTAAGCCAGGTAGCAGACCTGAGCTCACTCCTCGTGCTTATGATAAGCAGCGCATTACTGGTCAGGCACCGTGTTATGCGGTTAAGCGCATGGTGTCGCCAGTGCGTGTCCATAGCCCGGTGCGCTATAGGGCAGCCCCGAAAGTGCCATGCGAGTGTGGGCATTGAGCCAGGGCGTATGGTGCCTGCTCAGCGGGTCTGGTCGCCGGTACGCAGTCTTGGTCCAGGTTATCCTGCGCCGGCTCTGCGTGCTGTGTCTCCGGGCGCTGGGAGGGTGCAGTGCGTCCTCTGCCTGCGCTCCGCTCGTGCCGGGCAAATGTGGGAGTGGAGCCTAAGGGAGAGGTGCGTGTAGTAAGCACTAGATCTCCCATGCTTACCCACAGCCCGGTTAAACCTGTGCCTGCACTCTGGAGGGTCCGGGCTAGAGTAGTTGTCCAGCCTGGGGAAGTGGTGCCAAGGTTGCGCACCAGAGCTCCAGTGCTCCCCACAGCCCGGTCTTTCAGGCTCCTCCTAACACCAAGCCTCCTGAAGGTCTCCCCAGCCTGGTGGTTCCTGTGGCAGCCCCACGCACCAGGCTGTCTCTCTGTCTCCTCCCTGCAGGTGCTCCCGCCTGTCCGGCGCCGCTGCCGGAGCGTCCCGCCTGTCCGGCGCCGCTGCCGGAGCATCCCGCCTGTCCGGCGCCGCTGCCGGAGCGTCCCGCCTGTCCGGCGCCACTGCCGGAGCCTCCCGCCTGTCCGGCGCCGCTGCCGGAGCGTCCCGCCTGTCCGGCGCCGCTGCCAGAGTGTCCCGCCTGTCCGGCGCCGCTGCCGGGCGTCCCGCCTGTCCGGCGCCACTGCCGGAGCGTCCCGCCTGTCCGGCGCCGCTGCCGGAGCGCTCCCGCCTGTCCGGCGCCGCTGCCGGAGCCTCCCGCCTGTCCGGCGCCGCTGCCGGAGCCCCTCAGCCCAGAGGCGCCAGAGCCCCTCAGCCCAGAGGCGCCAGAGCCCCTCAGCCCAGAGGCGCCAGAGCCCCTCAGCCCAGAGGCGCCAGAGCCTCTGTCCCTCTGTCCCAGAGCCCCTGCCCCTCTGTCCAGAGCTTCTGCCCCTCTGTCCCGAGCTGCCCCTCTGTCCAGTGGGGTCATTGAGAGGGGTTGCCATGGTGAGAAAGTCACGGAGGCGGACAATAAGGCGGACTAAGACAATGGTAAAGTGGGGTCAGCGTCCCGCGCCAGAACCGCCACCGCGGACAGACGCCCACCCAGACCCTCCCCTATAGGTCAAGGTTTTGCGGCCGGAGTCCGCACCTTTGGGGGGTACTGTCACGTTCTGACCTTTATTTCCTGTGTTTTGTATTTAGTTAGTATGGTCAGGGCGTGAGTTGGGTGGGCAGTCTATGTTTGTTTTTCTAGGTTTTGGGAATTTCTATGTTTCGGCCTAGTATGGTTCTCAATCAGAGGCAGGTGTCATTGGTTGTCTCTGATTGAGAATCATACTTAGGTAGCCTGGGTTTCACTGTGTGTTTGTGGGTGATTGTTCCTGTCTCTGTCTTTGCACCAGATAGGACTGTTTTGAGTTTTCACATTTCTTGTTTTTTTGTAGTCAGTTGTTCATGTGTACCTTAACGCATTAAAAAGAACCATGGACAATTACCACGCCGCGTATTGGTCCTCTGATCCGTTTCGCCTCTCCTCTTTCGAAGAAGAGGAGGAAATTTATTACAATAAGGCTGTAACGAAACAAAATGTGTAAAAAGTCAAGGGGTCTGAATACT
>NC_068448.1:4132438-4137759 GCF_023373465.1 Oncorhynchus keta | reverse complement strand
CTGAGTCATTTAGTTGTTAGTTTTCTGAGTCATCTAGTTGTTATTAGTTGTTAGTATTCTGAGTCATCTAGTTGTTAGTATTCTGAGTCATCTAGTTGTTATTAGCTGTTAGTATTCTGAGTCATTTAGTTGTTAGTATTCTGAGTCATCTAGTTGTTAGTATTCTGAGTCATCTAGTTGTTATTAGTTGTTAGGATTCTGAGTCATTTAGTTGTTAGTTTTCTGAGTCATCTAGTTGTTATTAGTTGTTAGTATTCTGAGTCATCTAGTTGTTAGTATTCTGAGTCATCTAGTTGTTAGTATTCTGAGTCATCTAGTTGTTAGTATTCTGAGTCATTTAGTTGTTAGTTTTCTGAGTCATCTAGTTGTTATTAGTTGTTAGTATTCTGAGTCATTTAGTTGTTATTAGTTGTTAGTATTCTGAGTCATCTAGTTGTTAGTATTCTGAGTCATTTAGTTGTTATTAGTTGTTAGTATTCTGAGTCATCTAGTTGTTGTTAGTATTCTGAGTCATTTAGTTGTTAGTTTTCTGAGTCATCTAGTTGTTATTAGTTGTTAGTATTCTGAGTCATTTAGTTGTTAGTTTTCTGAGTCATTTAGTTGTTATTTGTTGTTAGTATTCTGAGTCATTTAGTTGTTAGTATTCTGAGTCATTTAGTTGTTAGTATTCTGAGTCATTTAGTTGTTAGTATTCTGAGTCATTTAGTTGTTAGTATTCTGAGTCATCTAGTTGTTATTAGTTGTTAGTATTCTGAGTCATCTAGTTGTTATTAGTTGTTAGTATTCTGAGTCATCTAGTTGTTAGTATTCTGAGTCATCTAGTTGTTAGTATTCTAGATGTTTCATCTAGTTGTTAGTATTCTGAGTCATCTAGTTGTTATTAGTTGTTAGTATTCTGAGTCATCTAGTTGTTGGTATTCTGAGTCTATGTTGTTAGTATTCTGAGTAATTTGGTTGTTAGTTTTCTGAGTCATCTAGTTGTTATTAGTTTTTAGTATTCTGAGTCATTTAGTTGTTAGTACAGGTCATTTAGTTGTTGTATTCTGAGTCATTTAATTGTTAGCATTCTGAGTCATCTAGTTGTTATTAGTTGTTAGTATCTGGAGTCATCTAGTTGTTATTAGCTGTTAGTATTCTGAGTCATTTAGTTGTTAGTATTCTGAGTCATCTAGTTGTTAGTATTCTGAGTTGTTAGGATTCTGAGTCATTTAGTTGTTAGTTTTCTGAGTCATCTAGTTGTTATTAGTTGTTAGTATTCTGAGTTCATCTAGTTGTTAGTATTCTGAGTCATCTAGTTGTTAGTATTCTGAGTCATCTAGTTGTTAGTATTCTGAGTCATTTAGTTGTTAGTTTTCTGAGTCATCTAGTTGTTATTAGTTGTTAGTATTCTGAGTCATTTAGTTGTTATTAGTTGTTAGTATTCTGAGTCATTTAGTTGTTAGTTTTTCTGAGTCATCTAGTTGTTATTAGTTGTTAGTATTCTGAGTCATCTAGTTGTTAGTATTCTGAGTCATCTAGTTGTTATTAGCTGTTAGTATTCTGAGTCATTTAGTTGTTAGTATTCTGAGTCATTTAGTTGTTAGTTTTTTCTGAGTCATGTTAGTATTCTGAGTCATCTAGTTGTTAGTATTCTGGAGTCATGTTGTTAGGATTCTGAGTCATTTAGTTGTTAGTATTTCTGTTGTTAGTCATCATCTAGTTGTTATTAGTTGTTAGGATTCTGAGTCATCTAGTTGTTAGTATTCTGAGTCATCTGGTTGTTAGTATTCTGAGTCATCTAGTTGTTAGTATTCTGAGTCATTTTAGTTGTTAGTTTTCTGAGTCATCTAGTTGTTATTAGTTGTTAGTATTTCTGAGTCATTTAGTTGTTAGTTTTCTGAGTCATTTAGTTGTTAGTTTTCTGAGTCATTTAGTTGTTATTAGTTGTTAGTATCTGAGTCATCTAGTTGTTAGTATTCTGAGTCATTTAGTTGTTATTAGTTGTTAGTATTCTGAGTCATCTAGTTGTTGTTAGTATTCTGAGTCATTTAGTTGTTAGTTTTCTGAGTCATCTAGTTGTTATTAGTTGTTAGTATTCTGAGTCATTTTAGTTGTTAGTATTCTGAGTCATCTAGTTGTTATTAGTTATTTAGTATTCTGAGTCATTTAGTTGTTATTAGTTGTTAGTATTCTGAGTCATTTAGTTGTTAGTTTTCTGAGTCATCTAGTTGTTATTAGTTGTTTAGTATTCTGAGTCATCTAGTTGTTAGTATTCTGAGTCATCTAGTTGTTATTAGCTGTTAGTATTCTGAGTCATTTAGTTGTTAGTATTCTGAGTCATCTAGTTGTTAGTATTCTGAGTCATCTAGTTGTTATTAGTTGTTAGGATTCTGAGTCATTTAGTTGTTAGTTTTCTGAGTCATCTAGTTGTTATTAGTTGTTAGTATTCTGAGTCATCTAGTTGTTGGTATTCTGAGTCATCTAGTTGTTAGTATTCTGAGTCATCTAGTTGTTTAGTATTCTGAGTCATTTAGTTGTTAGTTTTTCTGAGTCATCTAGTTGTTATTAGTTGTTAGTATTCTGAGTCATTTAGTTGTTATTAGTTGTTAGTATTCTGAGTCATTTAGTTGTTAGTTTTCTGAGTCATCTAGTTGTTATTAGTTGTTAGTATTCTGAGTCATTTAGTTGTTAGTATTCTGAGTCATTTAGTTGTTAGTTTTCTGAGTCATTTAGTTGTTATTTGTTGTTAGTATTCTGAGTCATTTAGTTGTTAGTATTCTGAGTCATTTAGTTGTTAGTATTCTGAGTCATTTAGTTGTTAGTATTCTGAGTCATCTAGTTGTTATTAGTTGTTAGTATTCTGAGTCATTTAGTTGTTAGTATTCTGAGTCATTTAGTTGTTAGTATTCTGAGTCATCTAGTTGTTATTAGTTGTTAGTATTCTGAGTCATCTAGTTGTTAGTATTCTGAGTCATCTAGTTGTTATTAGCTGTTAGTATTCTGAGTCATTTAGTTGTTAGTATTCTGAGTCATCTAGTTGTTAGTATTCTGAGTCATCTAGTTGTTATTAGTTGTTAGGATTCTGAGTCATTTAGTTGTTAGTTTTTAGTATTCTGAGTCATCTAGTTGTTATTAGTAGTATTCTGAGTCATTTAATTGTTAGCATTCTGAGTCATCTAGTTGTTATTAGTTGTTAGTATTCTGAGTCATCTAGTTGTTATTAGCTGTTAGTATTCTGAGTCATTTAGTTGTTAGTATTCTGAGTCATCTAGTTGTTAGTATTCTGAGTCATCTAGTTGTTATTAGTTGTTAGGATTCTGAGTCATTTTAGTTGTTAGTTTTCTGAGTCATCTAGTTGTTATTAGTTGTTAGTATTCTGAGTCATCTAGTTGTTAGTATTCTGAGTCATCTAGTTGTTAGTATTCTGAGTCATCTAGTTGTTAGTATTCTGAGTCATTTAGTTGTTAGTTTTTTCTGAGTCATCTAGTTGTTATTAGTTGTTAGTATTCTGAGTCATTTAGTTGTTATTAGTTGTTAGTATTCTGAGTCATTTAGTTGTTAGTATTCTGAGTCATCTAGTTGTTATTAGTTGTATTGTTAGTATTCTGAGTCATCTAGTTGTTAGTATTCTGAGTCATCTAGTTGTTATTAGTTGTTAGGATTCTGAGTCATTTAGTTGTTAGTTTTCTGAGTCATCTAGTTGTTATTAGTTGTTAGTATTCTGAGTCATCTAGTTGTTAGTATTCTGAGTCATCTAGTTGTTAGTATTCTGAGTCATCTAGTTGTTAGTATTCTGAGTCATTTAGTTGTTAGTTTTCTGAGTCATCTAGTTGTTATTAGTTGTTAGTATTCTGAGTCATTTAGTTGTTATTAGTTGTTAGTATTCTGAGTCATTTAGTTGTTAGTTTTCTGAGTCATTTAGTTGTTATTAGTTGTTAGTATTCTGAGTCATCTAGTTGTTAGTATTCTGAGTCATTTAGTTGTTATTAGTTGTTAGTATTCTGAGTCATCTAGTTGTTGTTAGTATTCTGAGTCATTTAGTTGTTAGTTTTCTGAGTCATCTAGTTGTTATTAGTTGTTAGTATTCTGAGTCATTTAGTTGTTAGTATTCTGAGTCATTTAGTTGTTAGTTTTCTGAGTCATTTAGTTGTTATTTGTTGTTAGTATTCTGAGTCATTTAGTTGTTAGTATTCTGAGTCATCTAGTTGTTATTAGTTGTTAGTATTCTGAGTCATCTAGTTGTTAGTATTCTGAGTCATCTAGTTGTTATTGGCTGTTAGTATTCTGAGTCATTTAGTTGTTAGTATTCTGAGTCATTTAGTTGTTAGTATTCTGAGTCATTTAGTTGTTATTAGTTGTTAGTATTCTGAGTCATCTAGTTGTTGTTAGTATTCTGAGTCATTTAGTTGTTAGTTTTCTGAGTCATCTAGTTGTTATTAGTTGTTAGTATTCTGAGTCATTTAGTTGTTAGTATTCTGAGTCATCTAGTTGTTATTAGTTGTTAGTATTCTGAGTCATTTAGTTGTTATTAGTTGTTAGTATTCTGAGTCATTTAGTTGTTAGTTTTCTGAGTCATCTAGTTGTTATTAGTTTGTTAGTATTCTGAGTCATCTAGTTGACTATCAAATCAAATGTATTTATATAGCCCTTCGTACATCAGCTGATATCTCAAGTGCTGTACAGAAACCCAGCCTAAAACCCCAAACTGCAAGCAATGCAGGTGTAGAAGCACATTTGCCTAGGAAAAACTCCCTAGAAAGGCCAAAACCTAGGAAGAAACCTAGAGAGGAACCAGGCTATGTGGGGTGGCCAGTCCTCTTCTGGCTGTGCCGGTGGAGATTAGAAACCTAGAGAGGAACCAGGCTATGTGGGGTGGCCAGTCCTCTTCTGGCTGTGCCGGGTGGAATTATAAACCTAGAGAGGAACCAGGCTATGTGGGGTGGCCAGTCCTCTTCTGGCTGTGCCGGTGGAGATTATAACAGAAGACTAAGACTTTTCAGATCACCTGGTAGTGTTACCTGCAAGGTTAGCTCCAGGTAAATGTTGCAATTCTTCCGCCATTCACGGACCTGCGACCAAAAAACAAGCTACATATGGACAGTACCAAAATACATGATCTAATGACTCTCTGCCTCTTCACCGCAAAATCTGCAAGATCTGGGAAGGTGGTATCACCCAAATGTCTCTCGGTCTTGTTGGTTCCAAACTTCTTCCGTTTAAGAATGATGGAGGCACTGTGTTCTTGGGGACCTTCAATGCTGCAGAATGATGGAGGCCACTGTGTTCTTGGGGACCTTCAATGCTGCAGAAATGTTTTGGTACCCCTTCCCCAGATCTGTGCC
>NC_068448.1:4117817-4132338 GCF_023373465.1 Oncorhynchus keta | reverse complement strand
TGTTTTTAGGGCAAAGTGATTTTATCAGAAACAAGTGGTTATGTGTTTCGACATCAACCATTGAGACTGAAGATCTGCTTATGGTTTAGTGAGATGCACTTATCTTAAGACATTCAGAGAATGATTTGAACTGAGGATCTTATATTGACATCGTCAAGAAGAGATTGGTCATTACTTGTCTAACTCCCATTGTTGAATTGTCCACTCACTTCTATATTGTCTTCTGGCGATGACGACAAGCCGATTCTCTCTATCTTCTCATGTCTCTTTACTGTTCTCGATCTTCTTCATTGTTCCCTTTACTGTTCTTCGATCTTCTTCATCTTTCATTGTGTTCCTCAGTTGTTCTTCATTTTCTTCTCAGATTTTCATTCTTTTGATATTGTTCTTTTATTGTCACCTTACGATTTCATCGATCCTTTCTCGATCTTTCGGTCTTCCTCATTGTTCCCATTGTCTTCAATCTTCGATTTTCATTGTTCTCTGACGACTGACATTCTTCCGATCTTTACTTTATCCTTTCTTCTTTGACCTTTCTTCTTCTGATTTCTTCCTTTATCTTTATTGTTCCGATCTGAGATTCTTCCTTCTTTAATACTCAATTTTCTTTCCTTCATTTTCGACATTTCTTTAATCTTTCTTCTCTTATCTTCGATCTTCCTTCATCCTTCCGATCTTCTTCGACATCCCGATCTTTATCGATCTTCTCCATTCTTTCATTTTCTTAATTTCTTCCTCGAGATCTCTTCGACCTTCTTCTGACTCTTCTTCTTCGAGAAATTCTCATGATTCGTTTTCTTTGACTTCTTGATCTTGCTTTTGACCTCTTTTCTAATCTTCCTTCGATCTTCTCATTATCTTCCCTTCTAGATCTTCTCATTTCTCTCAGATTCTCTTCTTGTTCCCATCTATTCTTGAGTTTATTGAGACTGACTTTTCACATTCCTGACTACATTAACACAAACACTTCTGTAATTGATTCTTTTGTTTTTCTTCATCTTTTGAGTCTTGTTCTTTCTTCGATCTTGCATCTTGTTTTTCTTCGATCCTTCCATCTTTGTTTCCTTCTTCGATCCTTTCGATTTTGTTTTTTTCTTTCCGATCTCGATTCTTTGTTTCCTTTCTTCTTCTTTCTCCTTCGATTCTTTGTTTCTTCTTCCATCCTTTCCGTTTCGTTCTCTTCGATCCTCCATTCTCGAGTTCTTCTGATCTCCGATCTTGTTTCTCTCTTCCTTCTCGATCTTTGTTTTTTTTCTTTCGATCCTGATCTTGTTTCTTCTTCTTTCTTCATCTTTGTTTCCTTCTTCTCTGTTCTGTTTTTTCTTCCTTTTCCTTCCATTCTTTGTTCTTTCTTCCTCTATTCTTGTTTCCTTTCATTTTGCTCTTTCTTCTTCTTCTTTCATTTTTGTTCTTCAGATCTTTTGTTTCCTTTCTTTCTCTCATTTTGTTTTTCTTCTCTATCTTGTTTTCTTCGATTCTTGTTTCTTTCATCCTTCCATCTTGTTTCTTTATCCTCCATCTTTGCTTTCTTCTCTTATCCTTCTCCATTTTGAGTCGTCGATCCTTTCGATTTTGAGCCTTTTTCTTCTTTTATCTTCATTTTGTCTTTTCATTTCTTTGTTTTTCTTTCTTCTCTTATCTTGCTCTTCCTTCTCTCATTGCCTTCTTCATCCCTCCCACTCTCTGCTCCCTCTCCTCCTCTCCTCCATCTCTGCTCCTCTCCTCCTCTCCTCCATCTCTGCTCCTCTCCTTCATCTCTGCTCCTCTCCTCCTCTCCTCCATCTCTGCTCCTCTCCTCCTCTCCTCCATCTCTGCTCCTCTCCTTCATCTCTGCTCCTCTCCTCCTCTCCTCCATCTCTGCTCCTCTCCTCCTCTCCTCCATCTCTGCTCCCTCTCCTCCCATCTCTCTGCTCTCCATCCCTCCATCTCTGCTCCTCTCCTCCATCCCTCCATCTCTGCTCCTCTCCTCCATCCCTCCATCTCTGCTCCTCTCCTCCATCCTCATCCCTCCTCTCTCTTCATCCCTCTCTCTCCATCCCTCCCATCTCTGCTCCCTCTCCTTCATCCCTCCTCCATCTCTGCTCTCTCCCTCCTCTCCTCCATCTCTGCTCCTCTCCTTCATCCCTCCATCTCTGCTCCTCTTCTCCATCCCTCCATCTCTGCTCCTCTCCTCCATCCCTCCATCTCTGCTCCTCTCCTCCATCCCCTCCCATCTCCACTGCTCCTCTCCTCTCCTCCCTCCATCCCTGCTCCTCTCTGCCCTCCATCTCTGCTCCTCTTCTCCTCTCCTCCATCCCTCCATCTCTGCTCCTCTCCTCCTCTCCTCCATCTCTGCTCCTCTCCTCCTCTCCCTCCATCTCTGCTCCTCTCCTCCATCCCTCCATCTCTGCTCCTCTCCTCCTCTCCTCCATCTCTGCTCCTCTCCTCCCATCTCTCCATCTCTGTCTCTTCTCCATCTCCTCCATCTCTGCTCTCTCTTCTCCATCCCTCCATCTCTGCTCCTCTCCTCCATCCCTCCATCTCTGCTCCTCTCCTCCCATCCCTCCATCTCTGCTCCTCCTCCATCCCTCCATCTCTGCTCCTCTCCTCCATCCCTCCATCTCTGCTCCTCTCCTCCATCCTCCCTCTCCCTCCCCTCTCCTCCATCTCTGCTCCTCTCCTCCATCTGCATCTCTGCTCCTCTCCCTTCATCCCTCCATCTCTGCTCCCTCTTCTCCATCCCTCCATCTCTGCTCCTCTCCTCCATCCCTAAATCTCTAATGGCGATCTCCTCCCTAAGATTAAAATCCATCTCTGCTCCTCTCCTCCATCCCTCCATCTCTGATCCTCCTCCTCTCCAAATCCATCTCTGCTCCTCTCCTCCATCCCTCCATAATGGTACGAATTAAAAATCCATCCCTAAATCTCTTCTAAATCTCCTCCCAAAATAGTGTCCATCTCTGCTCCTCTCCTCCCCTCTCCTCCATCTCTGCTGCTCCTCTCCTCCTCTCTCCTCCTCTCCTCCTCCTCCATCTCTCTGCTCCTCTCCTCCATCCCTCCATCTCTGCTCCTCTCCTCCATCCCTCCATCTCTGCTCCTCTCCTCCATCTCTGCTCTCCTCCATCCCTCCATCTCTGCTCCTCTTCTCCCATCCCTCCATCTCTGCTCCTCTCCTCCTCTCCTCCATCTCTGCTCCTCTCCTCCTCCCTCCATCTCTGCTCCTCTCCTCCTCTCCTCCATCTCTGCTCCTCTTCTCCATCCCTCCATCTCTGCTCCTCTCCTTCATCCCTCCATCTCTGCTCCTCTTCTCCCATCCCTCCATCTCTGCTCCTCTCCTCCATCCCTCCCATCTCTGCTCCTCTTCATCCCTCCATCCTCTCCTCCATCTCTGCTCCTCTCCTCCATCCCTCCATCTCTGCTCCTCTCCTCCATCCCCTCCATCTCTGCTCCTCTCCTCCATCTCCTCCATCTCTGCTCCTCTCCTCCATCCCTCCATCTCTTCTCCTCTCCTCCATCCCTCCATCTCTGCTCCTCTCCTCCTCTCCTCCATCTCTGCTCCTCTCCTCCTCTCCTCCATCTCTGCTCCTCTCCTCCTTTCCTCCATCTCTGCTCCTCTCCTCCATCCCTCCATCTCTGTCCTCTCCTCCTCCCTCCATCTCTGCTCCTCTCCATCCCTCCATCTCTGCTCCTCTCCTCTCCCTCCATCTCTGCTCCTCTCCTCCTCTCCTCCATCTCTGCTCCTCTCCTTCATCCTCATCTCTTCTCTCTCCTCCATCCCTCATCTCTGCTCCTCTCCTCCTCCATCCTCCTCCATCCCCTCATCTCTGCTCCCCTCTCCTCCTCTCCTCCATCTCTGCTCCTCTCCTCCATCCCTCCATCTCTGCTCCTCTCCTCCATCCCTCCATCTCTGCTCCTCTCCTTCATCCCTCCATCTCTGCTCCTCTCCTCCCATCCCTCCATCTCTGCTCTCTCCATCTCTCCTCTCCTCCTCTCCTCCATCTCTGCTCCTCTTCTCTTCCATCCCTCCATCTCTCTCTGTCCTCTCCTCCATCCTGCTCCATCTCTGCTCCTCTCCTTCATCCCTCCATCTCTTAATGTCCTCTGGTCCTCCTCTCCTCCATCTCTGCTCCTCTCCTCCTCTCCTCCATCTCTCTGCTCCTCTTCTCCATCCCTCCATCTCTGCTCCTCTCCTTCATCCCTCCATCTCTTCTCCTCTCCTCCCATCCCTCCATCTCTGCTCCTCTCCTCCTCTCCTCCATCTCTTCTCCTCTCCTCCATCCCTCCATCTCTGCTCCTCTAATTCCTCTCTCCTCCTGCTCCCTCCTCCCTCTCCTCCCTCTGCTCCTCCCTCTCCCTCCATCTCTGCTCCCTCCTCCATCCCTCCTCTCTCTCCTCTCATCCTCTCCTCCATCTCTGTCCTCTCCTCCTCCCTCCATCTCTGCTCCTCTCCTCCATCCCTCCATCTCTGCTCCTCTCCTCCATCCCTCCATCTCTTCTCCCTCTCCTCCTCTCTCCATCTCTGCTCCTCTCCTCTCCCTCCATCTCTGCTCCCTCTCCTCTCCCTCCATCTCTGCTCCTCTCCTCCTCCCTCCATCTCTGCTCCTCTCCTCCATCCCTCCATCTCTGCTCCTCTCAGTCCTCCCATCTCTGCTCCTCTCTCCCTCCATCTCTGCTCCTCTCACATCCCTCCATCTCTGCTCCTCTCCTCCATCCCTCCCATCTCTGCTCCTCTCCTTCATCCCTCCATCTCTGCTCCTCTCCTCCTCCATCCTCCATCTCTGCTCCTCTCCTCCTCTCCTCCATCTCTGCTCTCTCTTCAGTCCCTCCATCTCTGTCTTCTCCTCCATCCCTCCATCTCTGCTCTTCTCCTCCATCCCTCCATCTCTGCTCCCCTCTCCTCCATCCCTCCATCTCTGATCCTCTCCTCCATCCCTCCATCTCTGCTCCTCTCTCCTCTCCTCCATCTCTGACTCCTCTCCTTAATCCCTCCATCTCTGCTCCATCTCTGTCATCATCCCTCCATCTCTGCTCTCTCCTTCATCCTCCATCTCTGCTCCTCTCTCCTCTCTCCATAAATCCATTTCGCTCCTCTCCTCCTCCCTCCATCTCTGACTCCTCTTTCCTCCCTCCATCTCTCTCCTCTCCTCCATCCCTCCATCTCTGCTCCTCTCCTCATCCCTCCATCTCTGCTCCTCTCCTCCATCCCTCCATCTCTGCTCTCTCCATCCCTCCATCTCTGCTCCTCTCCTCCTGGGGTCCCATCTCTGCTCCTCTCCTCCATCCCTCCATCTCTGCTCCTCTTCTTCATCCCTCCATCTCTGCTCCTCTCCTCCTCTCCTCCATCTCTGCTCCTCTCCTCCCCTCTCCTCCATCTCTGCTCCTCTCCTCCATCCCTCCATCTCTGCTCCTCTCCTCCATCCCTCCATCTCTGCTCCCTCTCCTCCTCTCCTCCATCTCTGTCCTCTCCTTCATCCCTCCATCTCTGCTCTTCCTCCATCCCTCCATCTCTGCTCCTCTCCTCCCTCTCCTCATCTCTGGCTCCTCTCCTCCATCCCTCCATCTCTGACTCCTCTCCTCCATCTCCTCCATCTCTGCTCCTCTCCTCCATCCCTCCATCTCTGCTCCTCTTCCTCCTCTCCTCCATCTCTGCTCCTCTCCTCCATCCCTCCATCTCTGCTCCCATCTCCCTTCTCCTCTCCTCCATCCCTCCATCTCTGCTCCTCTTCCATCCCTCCATCTCTGCTCCATCTCTGGATCCTCCATCTCTGCTAAACCTCTCTCCTCCATCTCTGCTCCTCTCTCTCTCCTCCCATCCCTCCATCTCTGCTCCTCTTCTCCATCCCTCCATCTCTGCTCCTCTCCTCCATCCCTCCATCTCTGCTCCTCTCCTCCTCTCCCTCCATCTCTGCTCCTCCATCCCTCCATCTCTGCTCCTCTCCTCCATCCCTCCATCTCTGCTCCCTCTCCTCCTCCTCCTCCATCTCTGCTCCTCTCCTCGTCTCCTCCATCTCTGCTCCTCTCCCTCCTCTCCTCCATCTCTGCTCCTCTCCTCCCTTCCCTCCATCTCTGCCCTCTCCTTCATCCCTCCATCTCTTCCCTCTCTCCTCCATCCCTGTCTCTGCTCCTCTCCTCCTCTCCTCCATCTCTGCTCCTCTCCTCCATCCCTCCATCTCTCTGACACCTCTGGGCTTCATCCCTCCATCTCTGCTCCTCTCCTCTCCTCCATCCTGTCTCTCTCCTCCTTCCATCTCTCTGCTCCTCCTCCATCCTCCATCTCTGCTCCTCTCCTCCATCCCTCCATCTCTGCTCCTCTCCTCCTCTCCTCCATCTCTGCTCCTCTCCTTCATCCCTCCATCTCTGCTCCTCTCCTTCCATCCCTCCATCTCTGCTCCTCTCCTCCATCCCTCCATCTCTGCTCCTCTCCTCCTCTCCTCCATCTCTGCTCCTCTCTCCTCCATCCCTCCATCTCTGCTCCTCTCCTGGGGGTTAATCCCTCCATCTCTGCTCCTCTCCTTCATCCCTCCATCTCTGCTCCTCTCCTTCATCCCTCCATCTCTCTCCTCTCCTCCATCCCACATCTCTGGTTAAATCTCCTCCATCCCTCCCTCTGCATCCTCTCTCTCCATCCCTCCATCTCTGGTTAAACCTCTCCTCCATCTCCTCCATCTCTGCTCTCTCCTCTCCGTCCTCCATCTCTGCTCCTCTTTAACGCTCCATCCCTCCATCTCTGCTCCTCTCCTTTCTCCTCCCTCCATCTCCTCCATGTCCTCCTCATCCCTCCATCTCTGGTCCTCTCCTTCATCCCTCCATCTCTGCTCCTCTCCTCCATCCCTCCATCTCTGCTCCTCTCCTCCATCTCCTCCATCTCTGCTCCTCTCCTCCATCCCTCCATCTCTGCTCCTCTCCTTCCATCCCTCCATCTCTGCTCCTCTCTCCATCCCTCCATCTCTGGGGGTTCTCCATCTCCTCCTCTCCTCCATCTCCTCCATCTCTTCTCCCTCTCCTCCATCCCTCCATCTCTGCTCCTCTCCTCCTCTCCTCCATCCTGCTCATCCTCCTTCCTCCATCTCTTCTCCTCTCTCCATCCATCTCTGCTCCTCTCCTCCTCTCCTCCATCTCTGCTCCCCTCTCCTGTCTCCTCCATCTCTCTTTCTCCTCCTCTCCCTCCATCTCTGACTCACTCTTCTCCATCCCTCCATCTCTGCTCCTCTCCTCCATCCCTCCATCTCTGGGTCCTCTCCTCCCCCTCTCCTCCATCTCTCGCTCCTCTCCTCCCATCCCTCCATCTCTGCTCCTCTCCTTCCCCTCCATCTCTGACTCCTCTCCTCCCTGTCCTCTCTGCTCCTCTCTCCTCCCATCTCTGCTCCTCTCCCTCCTCTCCTCCATCTCTGGGGGTCTCCTCCCATCCCTCCCATCTCTTCTCCTCCCTCCTCCATCCCTCCATCTCTGCTCCTCTCCTCTAGTATCTCCTCCATGTCTTCTCCTCTCCTTCATCCCTCCATCTCTGCTCCTCTCCTCCCATGTCTGATCTCCTCCTCTCCTCCATCTGCTCCTCTCCTCCATCCTCCATCTCTGCTCCTCTCCTTCCATCCCTCCATCTCTGCTCCTCTCCTCCATCTCCTCCATCTCTGCTCCTCTTTCATCCCTCCATCTCTGCTCCTCTCCTCCTCTGGACCATCTCTGCTCCTCTCCTCCATCCCTCCATCTCTGCTCCTCTCCTCCATCCCTCCATCTCTGCTCCTCTCCTCCATCCCTCCATCTCTGCTCCTCTCCTCCATCCCTCCATCTCTGCTCCTCCTCCTCTCCCTCCATCTCTGCTCCTCTCTCCTCTCTTAAATCCTCCATCTCTGCTCCTCTCCTCCCATCCATCTCTGCTCCTCTCCTTAATCCCTCCATCTCTGCTCCTCTCCTCCTCTCCCTCCATCTCTGCTCCTCTCCTCCATCCCTCCATCTCTGCTCCTCTCCTTCATCCCTCCATCTCTGCTCCTCTTAAACATCCCTCCATCTCTGCTCCTCTCTGATCCCTCCATCTGCTCCTCTCCTAAAATCCCTCCCATCTCTGCTCTTCTCCTTCATCTCTTAAATCTCTCTCTCCCTCCATCCCTCCATGTCTGCTCTCCTCCATCCCTCCGTCTCTTAAACTCCTCCATCTCCTCCATCTCTGACTCACAGTGGGGGTCCTTAAACTCTCCTCCATCTCTGTCATCTTCTCCATCCCTCCATCTCTGCTCCTCTTCTCTTTCATCATATCCCTCCATCTCTGCTCTCTCCTCCTCTCTGTCATCTCTGGGGGTTAAACTCCCTCCTCCCTCCATCTCTGCTCCTCTCCTTCACCCTCCATCTCTGCTCCTCTCCTCCGTCTCCTCCATCTCTGCTCCTCTCCTCCTCTCCTCCATCTCTGCTCCTCTCCTCCTCTCCTCCATCTCTGCTCCTCTCCTCCATCCCTCCATCTCTGCTCCTCTCCTCTCATCCCTCCATCTCTGCTCCTCTCCTCCTCTCCTCCATCTCTGCTCCTCTCCTCCATCCCTCATCATCTCTGCTCCTCTCCTCCATCCCTCCATCTCTGCTCCTCTCCTTCTCCTCCATCTCTGCTCCTCTCCTCCTCTCCCTCCATCTCTGCTCCTCTCCTCCATCCCTCCATCTCTGCTCCTCTCCTCCATCCCTCCATCTCTGCTCCTCTCCTCCATCCCTCCATCTCTGGGGGTCCTCTCCTCCATCCCTCCATCTCTGCTCCTCTCCTCCATCCCTCCATCTCTGCTCCTCTCTCTCCCTCCATCTCTGCTCCTCTCCTCATCCCTCCATCTCTGCTCCTCTCCTCCTCCCTCCATCTCTGCTCCTCTCCTCATCCCTCCATCTCTGCTCCTCTCCTCCATCCACTCCATCTCTGCTCCTCTCCTTCATCCCTCCATCTCTGCTCCTCTTCTTCATCCCTCCATCTCTGCTCCTCTCTCCATCCCTCCATCTCTGCTCCTCTCCTCCCATCCCTCCATCTCTATGCTCCTCTCCTTCATCCCTCCATCTCTGCTCCTCTCCTCCATCCCTCCATCTCTGCTCCTCTTCTCATCCCTCCATCTCTGCTCCTCTCCTCCTCTCCCTCCATCTCTGCTCCTCTCCTTCATCCCTCCATCTCTGCTCCTCTCCTCCTCTCCTCCATCTCTGCTCCTCTCCTCCATCCCTCCATCTCTGCTCCTCCTCCATCCCTCCATCTCTGCTCCTCTCCTCCTCTCCTCCATCTCTGCTCCATCTCCATCCTCCATCTCTCCTCCTCTCTGCTCCTCTCCTCCATCTCCTCCATCTCTGCTCTCTCCTCCTTCATCCCTCCATCTCTGCTCCTCTCCTCCTCTCCTCCATCTCTGCTCCTCTCCTTCATCCCTCCATCTCTGCTCCTCTCCTCCTCCCTCCATCTCTGCTCCTCTCCTCCTCCCTCCATCTCTGCTCCTCTCCTCCATCCCTCCATCTCTGCTTAACTCTCTCCATCCTGCTCCATCTCCTCCTCCTCTCCTCCATCCTCTCTCCCATCTCTGCTCCTCTCCTCCATCCCTCTCTCTCCTCTCCTCCCATCCCTCCATCTCTGCTCCTCTCCTCCTCTCCTCCATCTCTGCTCCTGCTCCTTCATCCCATCCATCTCTGGGTTTAAATCCTCTCCTTCTCCCTCCATCTCTGCTCCTCTCTTTAATCCCTCCATCTCTGCTCCTCTCCTTCATCCCTCCATCTCTGCTCCTCTCCTCCATCCTCTCCATCTCTGCTCCTCTCCTTCATCCCTCCATCTCTGCTCCTCTCTCCATCTCCTCCATCTCTGCTCCTCTCCTCCCATCCCTCCATCTCTTCCCTCTCCTCCATCCCTCCATCTCTGGGGGTCTTCTCCATCCCTCCATCTCTGCTCCTCTCTTCATCCCTCCATCTCTGCTCCTCTCCTCCTCTCCTCCATCTCTGCTCCTCTCCTTCATCCCTCCATCTCTGCTCCTCTCCTTCATCCCTCCATCTCTGCTCCTCTCCTTCATCCCTCCATCTCTGCTCCTCTTCTTCATCCCTCCATCTCTGCTCCTCTCCTCCATCCCTCCATCTCTGCTCCTCTTCTTCATCCCTCCATCTCTGCTCCTCTCCTTCATCCCTCCATCTCTGCTCCTCTCCTTCATCCCTGCTCCATCTCTCCATCTCTGCTCCCTCTCCTGGATCCCTCCATCTCTGCTCCTCTCCTTCATCCCTCCATCTCTGCTCCTCTCCTCCTCTCCTCCATCTCTGCTCCTCTCTTCTCCATTCTCTCCATCTCTGCTCCTCTCCATCTCTCCTCTTCCTCCATCTCTCCTCCTCTCCATCTTGCTCCTCTCATCCCTCCATGGGGGCTCCCTCTCCTTCTCCTCCATCTCTGACTCTCATCTCCTCCTCTTAAACAACTCTCCTCCCTCTCCCTCCATCTCTGCTCCTCTCCTTCCATCCCTCCATCTCTTAATCGCTCCTTCATCCCTCCATTTCTGCTCCTCTTCTCCATTCTCCCATTCTGCTCCTCTTCTCCATCCCTCCATCTCTGCTCTTCTCCTTCATCCCTCCATCTCTGCTCTCTCCTCCATCCCTCCATTCTGCTCCTCTCCTTCATCCCTCCATCTCTGCTCTCTTCTTCATCCCTCCATCTCTGCTCTTCTCCTTCATCCCTCCATGTCTGCTCCTCTCCTTCATCCTCCATCTCTGCCCTCTCCTCCATCTCTCCATCTCTGCTCTTCTCCTTCATCCCTCCATCTGCTCAATCTCTCTCCCTTCATCCCTCCATCTCTGTCCTCTCCTCCATCCCTCCATCTCTCTGCTCCTCTCTTCATCCCTCCATCTCTGCTCCTCTTCTCATCCCTCCATCTCTCCATCTCTTCGATCCTCCATCTCTGGGGCTCCATCTCTCCATCTCTGCTCCATTCTCCATGCTCCTCTCTTCTCCTTCATCCCTCCATCTCTGCTCCTCTCCTTCATCCCTCCATCTCTGCTCCTCTCCCTCCATCTCCTCCATCTCTGCTCCTCTTCTCATCCCTCCATCTCTGCTCCTCTCCTCCATCTCTCCATCTCTGCTCCTCTCATCATCCCTCCATCTCTGCTCCTCTCCTCCATCCCTCCATCTCTGCTCCTCTCCTCCATCCCTCCATCTCTGCTCCTCTCCTCCATCCCTCCATCTCTGCTCCTCTCCTTAATCCCTCCATCTCTGCTCCTCTCTTCATCCCTCCATCTCTGGGGGGTTCTCCTTCATCCCTCCATCTCTCCTTCTCCTTCATCCCTCCATCTCTGCTCCTCTCCTTCATCCCTCCATCTCTGCTCCTCTCCCTTCATCCCTCCATCTCTGCTCCTCTTCTCCATCCCTCTCCATCTCTGCTCCTCATCTCCCATCCATGTCTGACTCCTCTTCTCCATTCCTCCATCTCTGCTCCTCTCCTCCATCCCTCCATCTCTGATGACACAGTGGGGGGTCCTTCATCCCTCCATTTCTGCTCCTCTCCTTCATCCCTCCATCTCTGCTCCTCTTCTCCATCCTCCATCTCTGCTCCTCTCCTTCATCCCTCCATCTCTGCTCCTCCTTTCATCCCTCCATCTCTGTGGGGGGCTCCTCTTCTCCATCTCTCCATCTCTGCTCCTCTCCTCCATCCCTCCATCTCTGCTCCTCTCCTCCATCCCTCCATCTCTGCTCCTCTTAAACCTCCCTCCATCTCTGCCCATCTCTTCATCCCCACTCCATCTCTGCTCCTCTCCTCCATCCCTCCATCTCTGATCCATCCTTCATCCTCCATCTCTGCTCTCTCCTCATCCCTCCATCTCTGCTCCTCTTTAAACATCCCTCCATCTCTGCTCCTCTCCTCCTCTCCTCCCATCTCTCTGCTCCTCTTCTCCATCCTCCATCTCTGACTCCAGTGGGGGGTTTCCAACCCTCCATCTCTGCTCCTCTCCTCCATCCCTCCATCTCTGGGGGGTCTAAACATCCCTCCATCTCTGCTCCTCTCCTCCCATCCCTCCATCTCTGTTCCGCTCCTTCTCCCTCCATCTGACTCCTCAGTGGGGTTCTAAACAACGCCCATCTCCCTCCATCTCTTACTGACCAGTGGGGGTTAGTCATCTCCTCATCTAATCCTCCATCTCTGTCCTCTCCTTCATCCCTCCATCTCTGGTTTAAATAACGCTCCATCTCATCATCCTCCATTTCTGCTCCTCTTCTCCATCTCTCCTCCATCTCTCTGCTCATTCTCCTCCATCCCTCCATCTCTGGGGGTCTCCTCATCTCCTCCATCTCTGCTCCTCTCCTTCATCCCTCCATCTCTGCTCCTCTCCTTCATCCCTCCATCTCTGCTCTCTCTCCTTAATCCTCTCCATCTCTGCTCCTCTCTCCTCTGACTCCATCTCTGGGTTCTCCTTAATCCCTCCATCTCTGCTCCTCTCCTGTCATCCCTCCATCTCTGCTCTTCTCCTTCCATCCCTCCATCTCTGCTCCTCTCCTTCATCCCTCCATCTCTGCTCCTCTCCTTCATCCCTCCATCTGCTCCTCTCCTTCATCCCTCCATCTCTGATCCTCTCCTTCATCCCTCCATCTCTGCTCCTCTCTCCATCCTCCCATCTCTCCTCCCAGTCTCTTTCAACCCTCATCTCTGCTCCTCTCTCCTCTCCTCCAGTCTGGTTTCCTCCTCTCCTCCATCTCTATCTCCATCTCTGCTCCTGTCTGATCCCTCCATCTCGGGGGGTTTAAACAACACTTCATCCCTCCATCTCTGTCTCCTCCTCCAGGGTCTCTCCATCTCTGCCCTCTCCTTCATCCCTCCATCTCTGCTCCTCTTCATCCCTCCATCTCTGCTCTCTCATCTCCCTCCATTTCTGGGACTTCTTTAAACATCCCTCCATCTCTGCTCCCTCTCCTTCATCCCTCCATCTCTGCTCTTCTCCTTCATCCCTCCATCTTCTGCTCCTCTCCTTCATCCCTCCATCTCTGCTCCTCTCCTTCATCCCTCCATCTCTGCTCCTCTCCTCCATCCCTCCATCTCTGCTCCTCTCCTTCATCCCTCCATCTCTTCCATGTCTCTTGACTCCTCTCCTCCATCTCTGCTCCTCTCCTCCATCTCTCCATCTCTGCTCCTCTCCTCCATCCCTCCATCTCTGCTCTTCTTCTTCATCCCTCCATCTCTGCTCCTCTTCTTCATCCCTCCATCTCTGCTCCTCTCCTCCATCCCTCCATCTCTGACCTCTTCTTCATCCCTCCATCTCTGCTCCTCTTCTCCATCCCTCCATCTCTGCTCCTCTCCTCCATCTCTCCCTCCATCTCTGACTGGACACAGTGGGGGTCCCTCCATCTCTGCTCGTCTCCTCCTCCCTCCCATCTCTGTCTCTTCTCCCATTCCTCCATCTCTGCTCCTCTCCTTCATCCCTCCATCTCTGCTCTTCTCCTTCATCCCTCCATCTCTGCGCTTCTCCATCCCTCCATCTCTGACCACTCCTTCATCCTCCATCTCTGCTCTCTCCTGTCTGATCCCTCCCATCCCTTAAACATCTCCTCCATCTCTCCATCTCTGCTCCTCTCCTTCATCCCTCCATCTCTGCTCCTCCTCCTTCATCCCTCCATCTGCTCCTCTTCTCCATCTCCCTCCATCTCTGCTCCTCTTCTCCATCCCTCCATCTCTGCCCTCTCCTTCATCCTCCATCTCTGCTCCTCTTCTCCATCCCTCCATCTCTGCTCCTCCATCCTCCATCCCTCCATCTCTGCTCCTCTTCTCCATCTCTCCATCTCTGCTCCTCTCCTCCATCCCTCCATCTCTGCTCCTCTCCTTCATCCCTCCATCTCTGCTCCTCTTCTCCATCCCTCCATCTCTGCTCCTCTTCTCCATCCCTCCATCTCTGCTCCTCTCCTCCATCCCTCCATCTCTGCTCCTCTCCTCCATCCCTCCATCTCTGCTCCTCTCCTCCCATCCCTCCATCTCTGCTCCTCTCCTTCATCCCTCCATCTCTGCTCCCTCCTCCTCATCCTCCATCTCTGCTCCTCTTCTCCATCCCTCCATCCTGCTCCATCTCCATCTCTCCATCTCTCTCCTCTTCATCCCTCCATCTCTGCTCCTCTCCTTCATCCCTCCATCTCTGCTCCTCTCCTCCATCCCTCCATCTCTGCTCCTCTCCTTCATCCCTCCATCTCTGCTCCTCTCTCCTCATTCATCCCTCCATCTCTGCTCCTCTCCTCCATCCCTCCATCTCTGCTCCTCTCCTCCATCCTCCATCTCTGCTCCTCTCCTTCATCCCTCCATCTCTGCTCCTCTCCTTCATCCCTCCATCTCTGCTCCTCTCCTTCATCCCTCCATCTCTGCTCCTCTCCTCCATCCCTCCATCTCTGCTCCTCTCCTTCATCCCTCCATCTCTGCTCCTCTCCTTCATCCCTCCATCTCTGCTCCTCTCCTTCATCCCTCCATCTCTGCTCCTCTCCTTCATCCCTCCATTTCTGCTCCTCTCCTCCATCCCTCCATCTCTGCTCCTCTCTCCATCCCCTCCATCTCTGCTCCCTCCTTCATCCCTCCATCTCTGCTCCTCTCCTTCATCCCTC
>NC_068448.1:4065317-4112817 GCF_023373465.1 Oncorhynchus keta | reverse complement strand
GATGGTGGTGATGAAGAGTATCTGTTACTCAGTAGGCCATCTAACTCAGGTGATGATGGTGGTGATGAAGAGTATCTGTTACTCAGTAGGCCATCTAACTCAGCTGATGATGGTGGTGATGAAGAGTATCTGTTACTCAGTAGGCCATCTAACTCAGCTGATGATGGTGGTGATGAAGAGTATCTGTTACTCAGTAGGCCATCTAACTCAGCTGATGATGGTGGTGATGAAGAGTATCTGTTACTCAGTAGGCCATCTAACTCAGCTGATGATGGTGGTGATGAAGAGTATCTGTTACTCAGTAGGCCATCTAACTCAGCTGATGATGGTGGTGATGAAGAGTATCTGTTACTCAGTAGGCCATCTAACTCAGGTGATGATGATGGTGATGAAGAGTATCTGTTACTCAGTAGGCCATCTAACTCAGGTGATGATGGTGGTGATGAAGAGTATCTGTTACTCAGTAGGCCATCTAACTCAGGTGATGATGGTGGTGATGATAATGATGATGATGGCGATGATGATGTGTTATACTGTAGGCCATCTAACTCAGCTGATGATGTGTGTTCCAGGCTGTTCAGTGTCGTCCTGGAGACGATGACCCATAAGGCCACTGGGAGGCTGCGTCGACCCACCATGTGCCAGGGAAGCCTGGAGGTCTGGACGTCAAAGCTCTCCGAGCCTTCAGAGTACTGAGGCCCCTTCGGCTGGTCTCAGGAGTACCGAGTGAGTAGAGGGGAGGGGGTTGTGTGTTTGCGAGTGTGAGTGAGTGAGTGAGTGAGTGAGTGAGTGAGTGGTGGTGAGTGAGTGAGTGAGTGAGTGAGTGTGTGTGTGTGTGTGTGTGTGTGTGTGTGTGTGTGTGTGTGTGTGTGTGTGTGTGTGTGTGTGTGTGAGTGTGTGAGTCTGAGGTCGTGCACGTACGTGTCTGTACATATGCATGCGCTGTAGGTGTAAACTATTCCCAACGAACAGATCATTTCAGGAGAAGCATGTTTTACAGTGTTTGTGATTCCATCACATTGTGTGGAATCACATAGCAGAAACAGAAGGGAACTGGTTTTGTGTAAAGGCAGGGTTGTGTAGTTGTAATCTTTCACGGACAGATTTGCGTAAACTGGTATTGTAAAATCTGTCGGGAATGGAATGGGACACGTGGTCTAAGGAGCAACATTACTTCCGGTGTTTGGGGTTTGGATAAATTCCAATTTCGCAGGTGCTACCCTTTCGTACGGGTGACGGAACATTCACCACCTAACTTTTAAAGAGAGGGATTGTGGAGCTCCTCGTTGTAGCATTTTCTTGATCTCTTAACAGGTATGAATCTAGAACTTCACCAAAGACTTTAAGAGTTCTCTGTTCAGCGAGATTAGTGTTTGTGTACATCAACCAAGAAGCTAATCTTCTGGAATAGTGTCTGTGATTCATCACATTACGGCAGCACATGCCTGTACACTTCTGTGTAGTTGTATGTAGTTGAAGAGAAGACTGTATAGTTCTGTGTAGTTGTATGGAACTGAAGAGAAGACTGTAAAGTTCTGTGTAGTTGTATGGAACTGAAGAAAGACTGTATAGTTCTGTGTAGTTGTATGGAGCTGAAGAAAGACTGTATAGTTCTGTGTAGTTGAAGAGAAGAATGTATAGTTCTGTGTAGTTTGAATGGAACTGAAGGGAGACTGTATAGTTCTGTGTAGTTGTATGGAACTGAAGAGAAGACTGTATAGTTCTGTGTGGTTGTATGGAGCTGAAGAGAAGACTGTATAGTTCTGTGTAGTTGTATGGAGCTGAAGAGAAGACTGTATAGTTCTGTGTAGTTGAAGAGAAGACTGTATAGTTCTGTGTAGTTGTATGGAGCTGAAGAGAAGACTGTATAGTTCTGTGTAGTTGTATGGAGCTGAAGAGAAGACTGTATAGTTCTGTGTAGTTGAAGAGAAGACTGTATAGTTCTGTGTAGTTGTATGGAGCTGAAGAGAAGACTGTATAGTTCTGTGTAGTTGTATGGAACTGAAGAGAAGACTGTATAGTTCTGTGTAGTTGAAGAGAAGAATGTATAGTTCTGTGTAGTTTGAATGGAACTGAAGGGAGACTGTATAGTTCTGTGTAGTTGTATGGAGCTGAAGAGAAGACTGTATAGTTCTGTGTAGTTTGAATGGAACTGAAGGGAGACTGTATAGTTCTGTGTAGTTGTACGGAGCTGAAGAGAAGACTGTATAGTTCTGTGTAGTTGTATGGAACTGAAGAGAAGACTGTATAGTTCTGTGTAGTTGTATGGAGCTGAAGAGAAGACTGTATAGTTCTGTGTAGTTGAAGAAAAGACTGTATAGTTCTGTGTAGTTGTATGGAGCTGAAGAGAAGACTGTATAGTTCTGTGTAGTTGTATGGAGCTGAAGAGAAGACTGTATAGTTCTGTGTAGTTGTATGGAACTGAAGAGAAGACTGTATAGTTCTGTGTGGTTGTATGGAGCTGAAGAAAGACTGTATAGTTCTGTGTAGTTGTATGGAGCTGAAGAGAAGACTGTATAGTTCTGTGTAGTTTGAATGGAACTGAAGGGAGACTGTATAGTTCTGTGTAGTTGTATGGAGCTGAAGAGAAGACTGTATAGTTCTGTGTAGTTGAAGAGAAGACTGTATAGTTCTGTGTAGTTGTATGGAGCTGAAGAAGACTGTATAGTTCTGTGTAGTTGTATGGAGCTGAAGAGAAGACTGTATAGTTCTGTGTAGTTCTATGGAACTGAAGAGAAGACTGTATAGTTCTGTGTAGTTGTATGGAACTGAAGAAGACTGTATAGTTCTGTGTAGTTGTATGGAGCTGAAGAGAAGACTGTATAGTTCTGTGTAGTTGAAGAAAAGACTGTATAGTTCTGTGTAGTTGTATGGAGCTGAAGAGAAGACTGTATAGTTCTGTGTAGTTGTATGGAGCTGAAGAGAAGACTGTATAGTTCTGTGTAGTTGTATGGAACTGAAGAGAAGACTGTATAGTTCTGTGTGGTTGTATGGAGCTGAAGAGAAGACTGTATAGTTCTGTGTAGTTGTATGGAACTGAAGGGAGACTGTATAGTTCTGTGTAGTTGTATGGAACTGAAGATAAGACTGTATAGTTCTGTGTAGTTGTATGGAGCTGAAGAGAAGACTGTATAGTTCTGTGTAGTTGAAGAGAAGACTGTATAGTTCTGTGTAGTTGTATGGAGCTGAAGAGAAGACTGTATAGTTCTGTGTAGTTGTATGGAACTGAAGAGAAGACTGTATAATTCTGTGTAGTTGTATGGAGCTGAAGAGAAGACTGTATAGTTCTGTGTAGTTATATGAAACTGAAGAGAAGACTGTATGGAACTGAAGGAGACTGTATAGTTCTGTGTAGTTGTATGGAACTGAAGATAAGACTGTATAGTTCTGTGTAGTTGTATGGAGCTGAAGAGAAGACTGTATAGTTCTGTGTAGTTGAAGAGAAGACTGTATAGTTATGTGTAGTTGTATGGAGCTGAAGAGAAGACTGTATAGTTCTGTGTAGTTGTATGGAACTGAAGAGAAGACTGTATAATTCTGTGTAGTTGTATGGAGCTGAAGAGAAGACTGTATAGTTCTGTGTAGTTATATGAAACTGAAGAGAAGACTGTATGGAACTGAAGGAGACTGTATAGTTCTGTGTAGTTGTATGGAGCTGAAGAGAAGACTGTATAGTTCTGTGTAGTTGAAGAGAAGACTGTATAGTTCTGTGTAGTTGTATGGAGCTGAAGAGAAGACTGTATAGTTCTGTGTAGTTGTATGGAACTGAAGAGAAGACTGTATAATTCTGTGTAGTTGTATGGAGCTGAAGAGAAGACTGTATAGTTCTGTGTAGTTATATGAAACTGAAGAGGAGACTGTATGGAACTGAAGGAGACTGTATAGTTCTGTGTAGTTGTATGGAACTGAAGATAAGACTGTATAGTTCTGTGTTGTTGTGTGTAGTTGAAGAGAATACTGTATAGTTCTGTGTTGTTGTGTGTAGTTGAAGAGAATACTGTATAGTTCTGTGTAGTTGTATGGAACTGAATAGAAGACTGTATAGTTCTGTGTAGTTGAAAGATAAGACTGTATAGTTCTGTGTAGTTGTATGGAGCTGAAGAGAAGACTGTATAGTTCTGTGTAGTTGTATGGAGCTGAAGAGAAGACTGTATAGTTCTGTGTAGTTTGAATGGAACTGAAGGGAGACTGTATAGTTCTGTGTAGTTGTATGGAGCTGAAGAGAAGACTGTATAGTTCTGTGTAGTTGTATGGAGCTGAAGAGAAGACTGTATAGTTCTGTGTAGTTGTATGGAACTGAAGAGAAGACTGTATAATTCTGTGTAGTTGTATGGAGCTGAAGAGAAGACTGTATGGAACTGAAGGGAGACTGTATAGTTCTGTGTAGTTGTATGGAACTGAAGATAAGACTGTATAGTTCTGTGTTGTTGTGTGTAGTTGAAGAGAATACTGTATAGTTCTGTGTAGTTGTATGGAACTGAAGAGAAGACTGTATAATTCTGTGTAGTTATATGAAACTGAAGAGAAGACTGTATGGAACTGAAGGGAGACTGTATAGTTCTGTGTAGTTGTATGGAACTGAAGATAAGACTGTATAGTTCTGTGTTGTTGTGTGTAGTTGAAGAGAATACTGTATAGTTCTGTGTAGTTGTATGGAACTGAAAAGAAGACTGTATAGTTCTGTGTAGCTGAAGAGAAGACTGTATAGTTCTGTGTAGCTGAAGAGAAGACTGTATAGTTCTGTGTAGTTGAAGAGAAGACTGTATAGTTCTGTGTAGTTGAAGAGAAGACTGTATAGTTCTGTGTAGTTGAAGAGAAGACTGTATAGTTCTGTGTAGTTGTATGGAGCTGAAGAGAAGAATGTATAGTTCTGTGTAGTTGTATGGAACTGAAGAGAAGACTGTATAGTTCTGTGTAGTTGTATGGAACTGAAGAGAAGACTGTATAGTTCTGTGTAGTTGTATGGAGCTGAAGAGAGACTGTATAGTTCTGTGTAGTTGAAGAGAAGAATGTATAGTTCTGTGTAGTTTGAATGGAACTGAAGGGAGACTGTATAGTTCTGTGTAGTTGTATGGAGCTGAAGAGAAGACTGTATAGTTCTGTGTAGTTTGAATGGAACTGAAGGGAAACTGTATAGTTCTGTGTAGTTGTACGGAGCTGAAGAGAAGACTGTATAGTTCTGTGTAGTTGTATGGAACTGAAGAGAAGACTGTATAGTTCTGTGTAGTTGTATGGAGCTGAAGAGAAGACTGTATAGTTCTGTGTAGTTGTATGGAGCTGAAGAGAAGACTGTATAGTTCTGTGTAGTTGTATGGAACTGAAGAGAAGACTGTATAGTTCTGTGTGGTTGTGTGGAGCTGAAGAGAAGACTGTATAGTTCTGTGTAGTTGTATGGAGCTGAAGAGAAGACTGTATAGTTCTGTGTAGTTGAAGAGAAGACTGTATAGTTCTGTGTAGTTGTATGGAGCTGAAGAGAAGACTGTATAGTTCTGTGTAGTTGTATGGAGCTGAAGAGAAGACTGTATAGTTCTGTGTAGTTGAAGAGAAGACTGTATAGTTCTGTGTAGTTGTATGGAACTGAAGAGAAGACTGTATAGTTCTGTGTAGTTGAAGAGAAGAATGTATAGTTCTGTGTAGTTTGAATGGAACTGAAGGAGACTGTATAGTTCTGTGTAGTTGTATGGAGCTGAAGAGAAGACTGTATAGTTCTGTGTAGTTTGAATGGAACTGAAGGAGACTGTATAGTTCTGTGTAGTTGTACGGAGCTGAAGAGAAGACTGTATAGTTCTGTGTAGTTGTATGGAGCTGAAGAGAAGACTGTATAGTTCTGTGTAGTTGAAGAAAAGACTGTATAGTTCTCTGTAGTTGTATGGAGCTGAAGAGAAGACTGTATAGTTCTGTGTAGTTGTATGGAGCTGAAGAGAAGACTGTATAGTTCTGTGTAGTTGTATGGAACTGAAGAGAAGACTGTATAGTTCTGTGTGGTTGTATGGAGCTGAAGAGAAGACTGTATAGTTCTGTGTAGTTGTATGGAGCTGAAGAAAGACTGTATAGTTCTGTGTAGTTTGAATGGAACTGAAGGAGACTGTATAGTTCTGTGTAGTTGTATGGAGCTGAAGAGAAGACTGTATAGTTCTGTGTAGTTGAAGAGAAGACTGTATAGTTCTGTGTAGTTGTATGGAGCTGAAGAGAAGACTGTATAGTTCTGTGTAGTTGTATGGAGCTGAAGAGAAGACTGTATAGTTCTGTGTAGTTCTATGGAACTGAAGAGAAGACTGTATAATTCTGTGTAGTTGTATGGAGCTGAAGAGAAGACTGTATAGTTCTGTGTAGTTATATGAAACTGAAGAGAAGACTGTATGGAACTGAAGGGAGACTGTATAGTTCTGTGTAGTTGTATGGAACTGAAGATAAGACTGTATAGTTCTGTGTAGTTGTATGGAGCTGAAGAGAAGACTGTATAGTTCTGTGTAGTTGAAGAGAAGACTGTATAGTTCTGTGTAGTTGTATGGAGCTGAAGAGAAGACTGTATAGTTCTGTGTAGTTGTATGGAACTGAAGAGAAGACTGTATAATTCTGTGTAGTTGTATGGAGCTGAAGAGAAGACTGTATAGTTCTGTGTAGTTATATGAAACTGAAGAGAAGACTGTATGGAACTGAAGGGAGACTGTATAGTTCTGTGTAGTTGTATGGAACTGAAGATAAGACTGTATAGTTCTGTGTAGTTGTATGGAGCTGAAGAGAAGACTGTATAGTTCTGTGTAGTTGAAGAGAAGACTGTATAGTTCTGTGTAGTTGTATGGAGCTGAAGAGAAGACTGTATAGTTCTGTGTAGTTATATGAAACTGAAGAGAAGACTGTATGGAACTGAAGGGAGACTGTATAGTTCTGTGTAGTTGTATGGAACTGAATAGAAGACTGTATAGTTCTGTGTAGTTGAAAGATAAGACTGTATAGTTCTGTGTAGTTGTATGGAGCTGAAGAGAAGACTGTATAGTTCTGTGTAGTTGTATGGAGCTGAAGAGAAGACTGTATAGTTCTGTGTAGTTGTATGGAGCTGAAGAGAAGACTGTATAGTTCTGTGTAGTTTGAATGGAACTGAAGGAGACTGTATAGTTATGTGTAGTTGTATGGAGCTGAAGAGAAGACTGTATAGTTCTGTGTAGTTGTATGGAGCTGAAGAGAAGACTGTATAGTTCTGTGTAGTTGAAGAGAAGACTGTATAGTTCTGTGTAGTTGTATGGAGCTGAAGAGAAGACTGTATAGTTCTGTGTAGTTGTATGGAACTGAAGAGAAGACTGTATAATTCTGTGTAGTTGTATGGAGCTGAAGAGAAGACTGTATGGAACTGAAGGGAGACTGTATAGTTCTGTGTAGTTGTATGGAACTGAAGATAAGACTGTATAGTTCTGTGTTGTTGTGTGTAGTTGAAGAGAATACTGTATAGTTCTGTGTAGTTGTATGGAACTGAAGAGAAGACTGTATAATTCTGTGTAGTTATATGAAACTGAAGAGAAGACTGTATGGAACTGAAGGAGACTGTATAGTTCTGTGTAGTTGTATGGAACTGAAGATAAGACTGTATAGTTCTGTGTTGTTGTGTGTAGTTGAAGAGAATACTGTATAGTTCTGTGTAGTTGTATGGAACTGAAAAGAAGACTGTATAGTTCTGTGTAGCTGAAGAGAAGACTGTATAGTTCTGTGTAGTTGAAGAGAATACTGTATAGTTCTGTGTAGTTGAAGAGAAGACTGTATAGTTCTGTGTAGTTGTATGGAGCTGAAGAGAAGACTGTATAGTTCTGTGTAGTTGTATGGAGCTGAAGAGAAGACTGTATAGTTCTGTGTAGCGTGGTTGGATCTGTTCTCCATGGTTGACTGCTAACTAATGCCCCCAGAGACTTGGCTGTTGTTCGTTCCCACACAAGAACTTGACTCATGTTGCGCTCCTAAGGCCATGCCATGCTATATAAACATTTAGAGGGACCAGGCTCTACGACACTCACACATGGACACGCACGCATGCACGCAAACATGCAGGCGCGCACATGCTATGACACACGCACACATACACAGGAGGTGATGACAGACACACCTAGAGAGGACCAGGAGGTGATGACAGACACACGAAGAGAGGACCAGGAGGTGATGACAGACACATGTAGAGAGGACCAGGAGGTGATGACAGACATATGTAGAGAGGACCAGGAGGTGATGACAGACATATGTAGAGAGGACCAGGAGGTGATGACAGACACACGTAGAGAGGACCAGGAGGTGATGACAGACACACGAAGAGAGGACCAGGAGGTGATGACAGACACACCTAGAGAGGACCAGGAGGTGATGACAGACACACCTAGAGAGGACCAGGAGGTGATGACAGACACATGTAGAGAGGACCAGGAGGTGATGACAGACACATGTAGAGAGGACCAGGAGGCTATGACAGACACATGTAGAGAGGACCATGAGGTGATGACAGACACACGTAGAGAGGACCAGGAGGTGATGACAGACACATGTAGAGAGGACCAGGAGGTGATGACAGACACACCTAGAGAGGACCAGGAGGTGATGACAGACACACCTAGAGAGGACCAGGAGGTGATGACAGACACACCTAGAGAGGACCAGGAGGTGATGACAGACACACATAGAGAGGACCAGGAGGTGATGACAGACATATGTAGAGAGGACCAGGAGGTAATGACAGACACACCTAGAGAGGACCAGGAGGTGATGACAGACACATGTAGAGAGGACCAGGAGGTGATGACAGACATATGTAGAGAGGACCAGGAGTTGATGACAGACACACATAGAGAGGACCAGGAGGTGATGACAGACACATGTAGAGAGGACCAGGAGGTGATGACAGACACATGTAGAGAGGACCAGGAGGTGATGACAGACACACATAGAGAGGACCAGGAGGTGATGACAGACACATGTAGAGAGGACCAGGAGGTGATGACAGACACACCTAGAGAGGACCAGGAGGTGATGACAGACACATGTAGAGAGGACCAGGAGGTGATGACAGACATATGTGGAGAGGACCAGGAGGTGATGACAGACACACGTAGAGAGGACCAGGAGGTGATGACAGACACACATAGAGAGGACCAGGAGGTGATGACAGACATATGTAGAGAGGACCAGGAGGTGATGACAGACACACCTAGAGAGGACCAGGAGGTGATGACAGACACATGTAGAGAGGACCAGGAGGTGATGACAGACACACCTAGAGAGGACCAGGATGTGATGACAGACACATGTAGAGAGGACCAGGAGGTGATGACAGACACACGAAGAGAGGACCAGGAGGTGATGACAGACACACGAAGAGAGGACCAGGAGGTGATGACAGACACATGTAGAGAGGACCAGGAGGTGATGACAGACACATGTAGAGAGGACCAGGAGGTGATGACGGACATATGTAGAGGGACCAGGAGGTGATGACAGACACACGTAGAGGGACCAGGAGGTGATGACAGACACATAGAGAGGACCAGGAGGTGATGACAGACATATGTAGAGAGGACCAGGAGGTGATGACAGACACACCTAGAGAGGACCAGGAGGTGATGACAGACACATGTAGAGAGGACCAGGAGGTGATGACAGACACACGTAGAGAGGACCAGGAGGTGATGACAGACACATGTAGAGAGGACCAGGAGGTGATGACAGACACACCTAGAGAGGACCAGGGGTGATGACAGACACACCTAGAGAGGACCAGGCGGTGATGACAGACACACCTAGAGAGGACCAGGAGGTGATGACAGACACACCTAGAGAGGACCAGGAGGTGATGACAGACACACCTAGAGAGGACCAGGAGGTGATGACAGACACACCTAGAGAGGACCAGGAGGTGATGACAGACACACATAGAGAGGACCAGGAGGTGATGACAGACACACATAGAGAGGACCAGGAGGTGATGACAGACATATGTAGAGAGGACCAGGAGGTGATGACAGACACACCTAGAGAGGACCAGGAGGTGATGACAGACACATGTAGAGAGGACCAGGAGGTGATGACAGACACACGTAGAGAGGACCAGGAGGTGATTACAGACATGTAGAGAGGACCAGGAGGTGATGACAGACACACCTAGAGAGGACCAGGAGGTGATGACGGACATATGTAGAGAGGACCAGGAGGTGATGACAGACACACCTAGAGAGGACCAGGAGGTGATGACAGACACATGTAGAGAGGACCAGGAGGTGATGACGGACATATGTAGAGAGGACCAGGAGGTGATGACAGACACACCTAGAGAGGACCAGGAGGTGATGACAGACACATGTAGAGAGGACCAGGAGGTGATGACGGACATATGTAGAGAGGACCAGGAGGTGATGACAGACACACCTAGAGAGGACCAGGAGGTGATGACAGACACATGTAGAGAGGACCAGGAGGTGTTGACAGACACACGTAGAGAGGACCAGGAGGTGATTACAGACATGTAGAGAGGACCAGGAGGTGATGACAGACACACCTAGAGAGGACCAGGAGGTGATGACGGACATATGTAGAGAGGACCAGGAGGTGATGACAGACACACCTAGAGAGGACCAGGAGGTGATGACAGACACATGTAGAGAGGACCAGGAGGTGATGACGGACATATGTAGAGAGGACCAGGAGGTGATGACAGACACACCTAGAGAGGACCAGGAGGTGATGACAGACACATGTAGAGAGGACCAGGAGG
This sequence comes from Oncorhynchus keta, assembly GCF_023373465.1. Lineage (NCBI taxonomy): Eukaryota > Metazoa > Chordata > Actinopteri > Salmoniformes > Salmonidae > Oncorhynchus > Oncorhynchus keta. The sequence continues at coordinate 4,102,076 of NC_068448.1, read as the reverse complement.
TGATGACGGACATATGTAGAGAGGACCAGGAGGTGATGACAGACACACATAGAGAGGACCAGGAGGTGATGACAGACACATGTAGAGAGGACCAGGAGGTGATGACAGACACACCTAGAGAGGACCAGGAGGTGATGACGGACATATGTAGAGAGGACCAGGAGGTGATGACAGACACACCTAGAGAGGACCAGGAGGTGATGACAGACACATGTAGAGAGGACCAGGAGGTGATGACAGACACACCTAGAGAGGACCAGGAGGTGATGACGGACATATGTAGAGAGGACCAGGAGGTGATGACAGACACACCTAGAGAGGACCAGGAGGTGATGACAGACACATGTAGAGAGGACCAGGAGGTGATGACAGACACACCTAGAGAGGACCAGGAGGTGATGACGGACATATGTAGAGAGGACCAGGAGGTGATGACAGACACACCTAGAGAGGACCAGGAGGTGATGACAGACACATGTAGAGAGGACCAGGAGGTGATGACAGACACACCTAGAGAGGACCAGGAGGTGATGACGGACATATGTAGAGAGGACCAGGAGGTGATGACAGACACACCTAGAGAGGACCAGGAGGTGATGACAGACACACGTAGAGAGGACCAGGAGGTGATGACAGACATGTAGAGAGGACCAGGAGGTGATGACAGACACACCTAGAGAGGACCAGGAGGTGATGACGGACATATGTAGAGAGGACCAGGAGGTGATGACAGACACACCTAGAGAGGACCAGGAGGTGATTACAGACATGTAGAGAGGACCAGGAGGTGATGACAGACACACCTAGAGAGGACCAGGAGGTGATGACAGACACACCTAGAGAGGACCAGGAGGTGATGACAGACACACCTAGAGAGGACCAGGAGGTGATGACAGACACACCTAGAGAGGACCAGGAGGTGATGACAGACACACCTAGAGAGGACCAGGAGGTGATGACGGACATATGTAGAGAGGACCAGGAGGTGATGACAGACACACCTAGAGAGGACCAGGAGGTGATGACAGACACATGTAGAGAGGACCAGGAGGTGATGACAGACACACGTAGAGAGGACCAGGAGGTGATTACAGACATGTAGAGAGGACCAGGAGGTGATGACAGACACACCTAGAGAGGACCAGGAGGTGATGACGGACATATGTAGAGAGGACCAGGAGGTGATGACAGACACACCTAGAGAGGACCAGGAGGTGATGACAGACACATGTAGAGAGGACCAGGAGGTGATGACGGACATATGTAGAGAGGACCAGGAGGTGATGACAGACACACCTAGAGAGGACCAGGAGGTGATGACAGACACATGTAGAGAGGACCAGGAGGTGATGACGGACATATGTAGAGAGGACCAGGAGGTGATGACAGACACACCTAGAGAGGACCAGGAGGTGATGACAGACACATGTAGAGAGGACCAGGAGGTGTTGACAGACACACGTAGAGAGGACCAGGAGGTGATTACAGACATGTAGAGAGGACCAGGAGGTGATGACAGACACACCTAGAGAGGACCAGGAGGTGATGACGGACATATGTAGAGAGGACCAGGAGGTGATGACAGACACACCTAGAGAGGACCAGGAGGTGATGACAGACACATGTAGAGAGGACCAGGAGGTGATGATGGACATATGTAGAGAGGACCAGGAGGTGATGACAGACACACCTAGAGAGGACCAGGAGGTGATGACAGACACATGTAGAGAGGACCAGGAGGTGATGACGGACATATGTAGAGAGGACCAGGAGGTGATGACAGACACACCTAGAGAGGACCAGGAGGTGATGACAGACACATGTAGAGAGGACCAGGAGGTGATGACAGACACACCTAGAGAGGACCAGGAGGTGATGACGGACATATGTAGAGAGGACCAGGAGGTGATGACAGACACACCTAGAGAGGACCAGGAGGTGATGACAGACACATGTAGAGAGGACCAGGAGGTGATGACAGACACACCTAGAGAGGACCAGGAGGTGATGACGGACATATGTAGAGAGGACCAGGAGGTGATGACAGACACACCTAGAGAGGACCAGGAGGTGATGACAGACACATGTAGAGAGGACCAGGAGGTGATGACAGACACACCTAGAGAGGACCAGGAGGTGATGACGGACATATGTAGAGAGGACCAGGAGGTGATGACAGACACACCTAGAGAGGACCAGGAGGTGATGACAGACACATGTAGAGAGGACCAGGAGGTGATGACAGACACACCTAGAGAGGACCAGGAGGTGATGACGGACATATGTAGAGAGGACCAGGAGGTGATGACAGACACACCTAGAGAGGACCAGGAGGTGATGACAGACACACGTAGAGAGGACCAGGAGGTGATTACAGACATGTAGAGGGACCAGGAGGTGATGACAGACACACCTAGAGAGGACCAGGAGGTGATGACGGACATATGTAGAGAGGACCAGGAGGTGATGACAGACACACCTAGAGAGGACCAGGAGGTGATTACAGACATGTAGAGAGGACCAGGAGGTGATGACAGACACACCTAGAGAGGACCAGGAGGTGATGACAGACACACCTAGAGAGGACCAGGAGGTGATTACAGACATGCAGAGAGGACCAGGAGGTGATGACAGACACACCTAGAGAGGACCAGGAGGTGATGACGGACATATGTAGAGAGGACCAGGAGGTGATGACAGACACACCTAGAGAGGACCAGGAGGTGATGACAGACACATGTAGAGAGGACCAGGAGGTGATGACAGACACACCTAGAGAGGACCAGGGGTGATGACAGACACACCTAGAGAGGACCAGGAGGTGATGACAGACACACCTAGAGAGGACCAGGAGGTGATGACAGACACACCTAGAGAGGACCAGGAGGTGATGACAGACACACCTAGAGAGGACCAGGAGGTGATGACAGACACACCTAGAGAGGACCAGGAGGTGATGACAGACACACCTAGAGAGGACCAGGAGGTGATGACAGACACACCTAGAGAGGACCAGGAGGTGATGACAGAAGTTTGAACAACTATGTTGACTCACAAATGACTGCTTGTATTTCTTTGAATTGTGTGTGTGTGTGTGTGTGTGTGTGTGTGTGTGTGTGTGTGTGTGTGTGTGTGTGTGTGTGTGTGTGTGTGTGTGTGTGTGTGTAAGTGTGTAAGTGTGTATAAGTGTGTGCTCGACCTAACACAAGAATGCGTTAGCTGCTAGTTGGCTGTGCCTGCGCCAAAACTCTGATATTTTCTATCCTGTAGCTTTTGTTCTCCATCTTCTTTTTAAACGTTTTCAGCACTTTTATTTCCACGACTGATCAAAACTATTTCTCTCATGTTTCTCAAATTGCTGTATCGAATACATAGAATCAATTCCCAGACATGATTTATTCCTGTGTGTTCGATACAGCATATACCTGTCTACTGACTAGTCTACTGACCAGTCTACTGACTAGTCTACTGACCCGTCTACTGACTAGTCTACTGACCAGTCTACTGACTAGTCTACTGACCAGTCTACTGACTAGTCTACTGACTAGTCTACTGACCAGTCTACTGACTAGTCTACTGACCAGTCTACTGACTAGTCTACTGACCAGTCTACTGACTAGTCTACTGACCAGTCTACTGACCAGTCTACTGACTAGTCTACTGACTAGTCTACTGACCAGTCTACTGACTAGTCTACTGACCAGTCTACTGACTAGTCTACTGACCAGTCTACTGACCAGTCTACTGACTAGTCTACTGACCAGTCTACTGACCAGTCTACTGACTAGTCTACTGACCAGTCTACTGACCAGTCTACTGACTAGTCTACTGACCAGTCTACTGACCAGTCTACTGACCAGTCTACTGACTAGTCTACTGACCAGTCTACTGACCAGTCTACTGACTAGTCTACTGACCAGTCTACTGACCAGTCTACTGACTAGTCTACTGACCAGTCTACTGACTAGTCTACTGACCAGTCTACTGACCAGTCTACTGACCAGTCTACTGACCAGTCTACTGACTAGTCTACTGACCAGTCTACTGACTAGTCTACTGACCAGTCTACTGACCTGTATACTGACCAGTCTACTGACCAGTCTACTGACCAGTCTACTGACTAGTCTACTGACCAGTCTACTGACCTGTATACTGACCAGTCTACTGACCAGTCTACTGCCCTGTGTGTGTCTACTGACCAGTCTACTGACCAGTCTACTGACCAGTATACTGCCCTGTGTGTGTGTGTCTACTGACCAGTATACTGCCCTGTGTGTGTGTCTACTGACCAGTCTACTGACCAGTCTACTGCCCAGTCTACTGACCTGTATACTGACCAGTCTACTGCCCAGTGTGTTGACTAGTCTACTGCCCAGTCTACTGACCAGTCTACTGCCCAGTCTACTGACCAGTCTACTGACCAGTCTACTGCCCTGTGTGTGTGTCTACTGACCAGTCTACTGACCAGTCTACTGACCAGTATACTGCCCTGTGTGTGTCTACTGACCAGTCTACTGCCCAGTCTACTGACCAGTCTACTGCCCAGTCTACTGACCAGTATACTGCCCTGTGTGTGTGTCTACTGCCCAGTCTACTGACCAGTCTACTGACTAGTCTACTGACCAGTCTACTGACCAGTCTACTGCCCTGTGTGTGTGTCTACTGACCAGTCTACTGACCAGTCTACTGCCCTGTGTGTGTCTACTGACCAGTGTGTTCACCAGTCTACTGACCAGTCTACTGACCAGTCTACTGACCAGTGTGTTGACCAGTCTACTGACCAGTGTGTTGACCAGTCTACTGCCCAGTCTACTGACCAGTGTGTTGACCAGTCTACTGACCAGTGTGTTGACCAGTCTACTGCCCAGTCTACTGACCAGTCTACTGACTAGTCTACTGCCCAGTCTACTGACCAGTGTGTTGACTAGTCTACTGACCAGTGTGTTGACCAGTCCACTGACCAGTCTACTAACCAGTCTACTGACCAGTGGACTGACCAGTGGACTGACTAGTGTGTTGACCAGTCTACTGACCAGTGTGATGACCAGTATACTGGTCAGTGTGTTGACCAGTATACTGCCCAGTGTGTTCACCAGTCTACTGCCCAGTGTGTTGACCAGTATACTGCCCAGTGTGTTGACCAGTCTACTGGTCAGTGTGTTGACCAGTGTGTTGACATTGTGTTGACCAGTGTGTTGACCAGTGTGTTGACAGTCTACTGCCCAGTGTGTTGACAGTATACTGGTCAGTGTGTTGACCAGTATACTGCCCAGTGTGTTGACCAGTATACTGCCCAGTGTGTTGACCAGTATACTGCCCAGTGTGTTGACCAGTATACTGCCCAGTGTGTTCACCAGTCTACTGCCCAGTGTGTTCACCAGTCTACTGCCCAGTGTGTTGACCAGTATACTGCCCAGTGTGTTGACCAGTCTACTGCCCAGTGTGTTGACCAGTCTACTGCCCAGTGTGTTGACCAGTATACTGCCCAGTGTGTTGACCAGTCTACTGGTCAGTGTGTTGACAAGTGTGTTGACATTGTGTTGACCAGTGTGTTGACCAGTGTGTTGACAGTCTACTGCCCAGTGTGTTGACAGTATACTGGTCAGTGTGTTGACCAGTATACTGCCCAGTGTGTTGACCAGTATACTGCCCAGTGTGTTGACCAGTATACTGCCCAGTGTGTTGACCAGTATACTGCCCAGTGTGTTCACCAGTCTACTGCCCAGTGTGTTCACCAGTCTACTGCCCAGTGTGTTGACCAGTATACTGCCCAGTGTGTTGACCAGTCTACTGCCCAGTGTGTTGACCAGTATACTGCCCAGTGTGTTCACCAGTCTACTGCCCAGTGTGTTCACCAGTCTACTGCCCAGTGTGTTGACCAGTATACTGCCCAGTGTGTTGACCAGTCTACTGCCCAGTGTGTTGACCAGTCTACTGCCCAGTGTGTTCACCAGTCTACTGCCCAGTGTGTTGACCAGTATACTGCCCAGTGTGTTGACCAGTATACTGCCCAGTGTGTTCACCAGTCTACTGCCCAGTGTGTTCACCAGTCTACTGCCCAGTGTGTTCACCAGTCTACTGCCCAGTGTGTTGACCAGTATACTGCCCAGTGTGTTGACCAGTGTACTGCCCAGTGTGTTCACCAGTATACTGCCCAGTTTGTTGACCAGTATACTGCCCAGTGTGTTGACCAGTATACTGCCCAGTGTGTTGACCAGTATACTGCCCAGTGTGTTGACCAGTATACTTCCCAGTGTGTTGACCAGTATACTGCCCAGTGTGTTCACCAGTATACTGCCCAGTGTGTTGACCAGTATACTGCCCAGTGTGTTCACCAGTATACTGCCCAGTGTGTTGACCAGTATACTGGACAGTTTGTTGACCAGTGTACTGCCCAGTGTGTTGACCAGTGTGTTGTCAGTGTGTTGACCAGTATACTGCCCAGTGTGTTGACCAGTGTGTTGTCAGTGTGTTGACAGTATACTGCCCAGTGTGTTGACCAGTATACTGCCCAGTGTGTTCACCAGTATACTGCCCAGTGTGTTGACCAGTATACTGGACAGTTTGTTGACCAGTGTACTGCCCAGTGTGTTGACCAGTGTGTTGTCAGTGTGTTGACCAGTATACTGTCCAGTGCGTTGACCAGTATACTGCCCAGTGTGTTGACCAGTATACTGCCCAGTGTATTGACCAGTCTACTGCCCAGTGTGTTGACCAGTATACTGCCCAGTGTGTTGACCAGTGTGTTGTCAGTGTGTTGACCAGTATACTGGACAGTGTGTTGTCAGTGTGTTGACCAGTGTGTTGACCAGTCTACCGGACAGTGTGCTGTCAGTGTGTTGACAGTGTGTTGACCAGTGTGCTGACCAGTTTGTTGACCAGTCTACTGGACAGTGTGTTGACAGTGTGTTGACAGTGTGTTGACCAGTGTGTTGACCAGTGTGTTGACCAGTCTACTGGACAGTGTGTTGACCAGTGTGTTGACAGTGTGTTGACAGTGTGTTGACCAGTGTGTTGACCAGTCTACCGGACAGTGTGTTGACAGTGTGTTGACAGTGTGTTGACCAGTGTGTTGACAGTGTGTTGACCAGTGTGTTGACCAGTGTGTTGAACAGTCTACTGGACAGTGTGTTGACAGTGTGTTGACCAGTGTGTTGACCAGTGTGTTGACCAGTCTACTGGACAGTGTGTTGACAGTGTGTGGACCAGTGTGTTGACCTGTGTGTTGACCAGTCTACTGGACAGTGTGTTGACAGTGTGTTGACCAGTGTGTTGACCAGTCTACTGCCCAGTGTGTTGACCAGTAAACTGCCCAGTGTGTTGACCAGTGTGTTGACAGTGTGTTGACAGTGTGTTGACCAGTCTACTGGACAGTGTGTTGACCAGTCTACTGGACAGTGTGTTGACCAGTATACTGCCCAGTGTGTTGACCAGTAGACTGCCCAGTGTGTTGACAGTGTGTTGACCAGTATACTGCCCAGTGTGTTGACCAGTATACTGCCCAGTGTGTTGACCAGTAAACTGCCCAGTGTGTTGACAGTGTGTTGACCAGTATACTGCCCAGTGTGTTGACCAGTATACTGCCCAGTGTGTTGACCAGTAGACTGCCCAGTGTGTTGACAGTGTGTTGACCAGTCTACTGGACAGTGTGTTGACCAGTGTGTTGACCAGTCTACCGGACAGTGTGTTGACCAGTCTACTGGACAGTGTGTTGACCTGTGTGTTGACCAGTCTACTGGACAGTGTGTTGACCAGTCTACTGGGACCATGTGTTGACCTGTGTGTTGACCAGTCTACTGGACAGTGTGTTGACCAGTGTGTTGACCAGTCTACTGGGACCATGTGTTGACCAGTCTACTGGACAGTGTGTTGACCAGTGTGTTGACCAGTCTACTGGACAGTGTGTTGACCAGTGTGTTGACCAGTCTACTGGACAGTGTGTTGACAGTGTGTTGACAGTGTGTTGACCAGTCTACTGGACAGTGTGTTGACAGTGTGCTGACCAGTCTACTGGACAGGGTGTTGACCAGTGTGTTGACCAGTCTTCTGGACAGTGTGTTGACAGTGTGTTGACAGTGTGTTGACCAGTCTACTGGGACCATGTGTTGACCAGTCTACTGGACAGTGTGTTGACAGTGTGTTGACCAGTCTACTGGACAGTGTGTTGACAGTGTGTTGACCAGTCTACTGGACAGTGTGTTGACCAGTGTGTTGACCAGTCTACTGGACAGTGTGTTGACAGTGTGTTGACAGTGTGTTGACCAGTCTACTGGGCAGTGTGTTGACAGTGTGCTGACCAGTCTACTGCCCAGTGTGTTGACCAGTCTACTGCCCAGTGTGTTCACCAGTCTACTGCCCAGTGTGTTCACCAGTCTACTGCCCAGTGTGTTCACCAGTCTACTGCCCAGTGTGTTCACCAGTCTACTGCCCAGTGTGTTGACCAGTATACTGCCCAGTGTGTTGACCAGAATAATGCCCAGTGTGTTGACCAGTATACTGCCCAGTGTCTTCACCAGTATACTTCCCAGTGTGTTGACCAGTATACTGCCCAGTGTGTTGACCAGTGTACTGTCCAGTGCGTTGACCAGTATACTGCCCAGTGTGTTGACCAGTATACTGCCCAGTGTGTTGACCAGTATACTTCCCAGTGTGTTGACCAGTATACTTTCCAGTGTGTTGACCAGTATACTGTCCAGTGCGTTGACCAGTATACTGCCCAGTGTGTTCACCAGTATACTGCCCAGTGTGTTGACCAGTATACTGCCCAGTGTGTTCACCAGTATACTGCCCAGTGTGTTGACCAGTATACTGGACAGTTTGTTGACCAGTGTACTGCCCAGTGTGTTGACCAGTGTGTTGTCAGTGTGTTGACCAGTATACTGCCCAGTGTGTTGACCAGTGTGTTGTCAGTGTGTTGACAGTATACTGCCCAGTGTGTTGACCAGTATACTGCCCAGTGTGTTGACCAGTATACTGCCCAGTGTGTTGACAGTATACTGCCCAGTGTGTTGACCAGTATACTGCCCAGTGTGTTGACCAGTATACTGGACAGTTTGTTGACCAGTGTACTGCCCAGTGTGTTGACCAGTGTGTTGTCAGTGTGTTGACCAGTATACTGCCCAGTGTGTTGACCAGTGTGTTGTCAGTGTGTTGACCAGTATACTGCCCAGTGTATTGACCAGTCTACTGCCCAGTGTGTTGACCAGTATACTGCCCAGTGTGTTGACCAGTGTGTTGTCAGTGTGTTGACCAGTATACTGGACAGTGTGTTGTCAGTGTGTTGACCAGTGTGTTGACCAGTCTACCGGACAGTGTGCTGTCAGTGTGTTGACAGTGTGTTGACCAGTGTGCTGACCAGTTTGTTGACCAGTCTACTGGACAGTGTGTTGACAGTGTGTTGACAGTGTGTTGACCAGTGTGTTGACCAGTGTGTTGACCAGTCTACTGGACAGTGTGTTGACCAGTGTGTTGACAGTGTGTTGACAGTGTGTTGACCAGTGTGTTGACCAGTCTACCGGACAGTGTGTTGACAGTGTGTTGACAGTGTGTTGACAGTGTGTTGACCAGTGTGTTGACCAGTGTGTTGAACAGTCTACTGGACAGTGTGTTGACAGTGTGTTGACCAGTGTGTTGACCAGTGTGTTGACCAGTCTACTGGACAGTGTGTTGACAGTGTGTGGACCAGTGTGTTGACCTGTGTGTTGACCAGTCTACTGGACAGTGTGTTGACAGTGTGTTGACCAGTGTGTTGACCAGTCTACTGCCCAGTGTGTTGACCAGTAAACTGCCCAGTGTGTTGACCAGTGTGTTGACAGTGTGTTGACAGTGTGTTGACCAGTCTACTGGACAGTGTGTTGACCAGTCTACTGGACAGTGTGTTGACCAGTATACTGCCCAGTGTGTTGACCAGTAGACTGCCCAGTGTGTTGACAGTGTGTTGACCAGTATACTGCCCAGTGTGTTGACCAGTATACTGGACAGTTTGTTGACCAGTGTACTGCCCAGTGTGTTGACCAGTGTGTTGTCAGTGTGTTGACCAGTATACTGCCCAGTGTGTTGACCAGTGTGTTGTCAGTGTGTTGACCAGTATACTGCCCAGTGTATTGACCAGTCTACTGCCCAGTGTGTTGACCAGTATACTGCCCAGTGTGTTGACCAGTGTGTTGTCAGTGTGTTGACCAGTATACTGGACAGTGTGTTGTCAGTGTGTTGACCAGTGTGTTGACCAGTCTACCGGACAGTGTGCTGTCAGTGTGTTGACAGTGTGTTGACCAGTGTGCTGACCAGTTTGTTGACCAGTCTACTGGACAGTGTGTTGACAGTGTGTTGACAGTGTGTTGACCAGTGTGTTGACCAGTGTGTTGACCAGTCTACTGGACAGTGTGTTGACCAGTGTGTTGACAGTGTGTTGACAGTGTGTTGACCAGTGTGTTGACCAGTCTACCGGACAGTGTGTTGACAGTGTGTTGACCAGTGTGTTGACAGTGTGTTGACCAGTGTGTTGACCAGTGTGTTGAACAGTCTACTGGACAGTGTGTTGACAGTGTGTTGACCAGTGTGTTGACCAGTGTGTTGACCAGTCTACTGGACAGTGTGTTGACAGTGTGTGGACCAGTGTGTTGACCTGTGTGTTGACCAGTCTACTGGACAGTGTGTTGACAGTGTGTTGACCAGTGTGTTGACCAGTCTACTGCCCAGTGTATAGACCAGTGTGTTGACAGTGTGTTGACAGTGTGTTGACAGTGTGTTGACCAGTCTACTGGACAGTGTGTTGACCAGTCTACTGGACAGTGTGTTGACCAGTATACTGCCCAGTGTGTTGACCAGTAGACTGCCCAGTGTATTGACAGTGTGTTGACCAGTATACTGCCCAGTGTGTTGACCAGTATACTGCCCAGTGTGTTGACCAGTAGACTGCCCCGTGTGTTGACAGTGTGTTGACCAGTATACTGCCCAGTGTGTTGACCAGTATACTGCCCAGTGTGTTGACCAGTAGACTGCCCCGTGTGTTGACAGTGTGTTGACAATGTGTTGACAGTGTGTTGACCAGTCTACCGGACAGTGTGTTGACCAGTGTGTTGACCAGTCTACCGGACAGTGTGTTGACCAGTCTACTGGACAGTGTGTTGACCTGTGTGTTGACCAGTCTACTGGACAGTGTGTTGACCAGTCTACTGGGACCATGTGTTGACCTGTGTGTTGACCAGTCTACTGGACAGTGTGTTGACCAGTGTGTTGACCAGTCTACTGGGACCATGTGTTGACCAGTCTACTGGACAGTGTGTTGACCAGTGTGTTGACCAGTCTACTGGACAGTGTGTTGACCAGTGTGTTGACCAGTCTACTGGACAGTGTGTTGACAGTGTGTTGACAGTGTGTTGACCAGTCTACTGGACAGTGTGTTGACAGTGTGCTGACCAGTCGACTGGACAGGGTGTTGACCAGTGTGTTGACCAGTCTTCTGGACAGTGTGTTGACAGTGTGTTGACAGTGTGTTGACCAGTCTACTGGGACCATGTGTGACCAGTCTACTGGACAGTGTGTTGACAGTGTGTTGACCAGTCTACTGGACAGTGTGTTGACAGTGTGTTGACCAGTCTACTGGACAGTGTGTTGACCAGTGTGTTGACCAGTCTTCTGGACAGTGTGTTGACAGTGTGTTGACAGTGTGTTGACCAGTCTACTGGACAGTGTGTTGACAGTGTGTTGACCAGTCTACTGGACAGTGTGTTGACCAGTGTATTGACCAGTCTTCTGGACAGTGTGTTGACAGTGTGTTGACCAGTGTGTTGACCAGTCTACTGGACAGTGTGTTGACAGTGTGTTGACAGTGTGTTGACAGTGTATTGACCAGTCTACTGGACAGTGTGTTGACAGTGTGTTGACAGTGTGTTGACAGTGTGTTGACAGTGTGCTGTGTGTCTTCAGGTCTTCAGATCGTATTGAACTCCATCATGAAGGCCATGCTGCCTCTGCTCCACATCAGTGTGTTGACAGTGTGTTGACCAGTCTACTGGACAGTGTGTTGACAGTGTGTTGACAGTGTGTTGACAGTGTGTTGACAGTGTGTTGACCAGTCTACTGGACAGTGTGTTGACAGTGTGTTGACAGTGTGTTGACAGTGTGTTGACAGTGTGCTGTGTGTCTTCAGGTCTTCAGATCGTATTGAACTCCATCATGAAGGCCATGCTGCCTCTGCTCCACATCAGTGTGTTGACAGTGTGTTGACAGTGTGTTGACAGTGTGTTGACAGTGTGTTGACAGTGTGTTGACAGTGTGCTGTGTGTCTTCAGGTCTTCAGATCGTATTGAACTCCATCATGAAGGCCATGCTGCCTCTGCTCCACATCAGTGTGTTGACAGTGTGTTGACCAGTCTACTGGACAGTGTGTTGACAGTGTGTTGACAGTGTGTTGACAGTGTGTTGACAGTGTGCTGTGTGTCTTCAGGTCTTCAGATCGTATTGAACTCCATCATGAAGGCCATGCTGCCTCTGCTCCACATCAGTGTGTTGACAGTGTGTTGACAGTGTGTTGACAGTGTGTTGACAGTGTGTTGACAGTGTGCTGTGTGTCTTCAGGTCTTCAGATCGTATTGAACTCCATCATGAAGGCCATGCTGCCTCTGCTCCACATCAGTGTGTTGACAGTGTGTTGACCAGTCTACTGGACAGTGTGTTGACAGTGTGTTGACAGTGTGTTGACAGTGTGTTGACAGTGTGTTGACCAGTCTACTGGACAGTGTGTTGACAGTGTGTTGACAGTGTGTTGACAGTGTGTTGACCAGTCTACTGGACAGTGTGTTGACAGTGTGTTGACCAGTCTACTGGACAGTGTGTTGACAGTGTGTTGACAGTGTGTTGACAGTGTGTTGACCAGTCTACTGGACAGTGTGTTGACAGTGTGTTGACCAGTCTACTGGACAGTGTGTTGACAGTGTGTTGACAGTGTGTTGACAGTGTGTTGACAGTGTGCTGACAGTGTGCTGACAGTGTGTTGACAGTGTGCTGACAGTGTGCTGACAGTGTGTTGACAGTGTGTTGACCAGTCTACTGGACAGTGTGTTGACAGTGTGTTGACCAGTCTACTGGACAGTGTGTTGACAGTGTGTTGACCAGTCTACTGGACAGTGTGTTGACAGTGTGTTGACAGTGTGTTGACAGTGTGTTGACAGTGTGTTGACAGTGTGCTGTGTGTCTTCAGGTCTTCAGATCGTATTGAACTCCATCATGAAGGCCATGCTGCCTCTGCTCCACATCGCCCTCCTGGTCCTGTTTGTCATCATCATCTATGCCATCATCGGCCTCGAGCTGTTCATAGGACGGATGCATAAATCCTGCTACTACATCGGCACAGGTAGACAGGGGACATAACACACACACACACACACACATATGCACACGCACACACTGGACAGTATAGATAGGTCAAAATATGAAGCTGTGGGTAATTCTACTATAGCAGTCTTGCTACCACATCCAGAATATATATCTGTGGAGAGAGAAGTTGTATATTGTTGTGGAGATCAGAATTGTATGTCCATGTCCTTCTCTCTCCCCCCCTCTCTCTTTGTCTCCTCTGGCTCCCTCTCTCTCTCTCTTTCTCCCCCTCTCTCTTTGTCTCTCTCTCCTCCTTTCTCTCTCCTCCTCTCTCTCTCTCTCTCTCTCTCTCTCTCTCTCTCTCTCTCTCTCTCTCTCTCTCTCTCTCTCTCTCTCTCTCGCTCCCTCTCTCTCTCTCTTTCTCCGCCCCTCTCTCTTTGTCTCTCTCTCCTCCTTTCTCTCTCCTCCTTTCTCTCTCTCTCTCTCTCTCTCTCTCTCTCTCTCTCTCTCTCTCTCTCTCTCTCTCTCTCTCTCTCTCTCTCTCTCTCTCTCTCTCTCTCTCTCTCTCTCTCTCTCTCTCTCTCTCTCTCTCCTGACTCTCTCTCTCTCCTCCACAACTATGCAGAGGATGACCCTGTGCCCTGTGCATTTGCGGGTCACGGCCGTCAGTGTGTCGTGAACGGGTCTGAGTGTCGAGGAAAGTGGGCTGGACCCAACGGAGGAATCACCAACTTTGACAATTTCTTCTTTGCTATGCTGACGGTGTTCCAGTGTATCACTATGGAGGGATGGACCGACGTACTCTACTGGGTAAGAATTATACTGTACTCTACTGGGTAAGAATTATACTGTACTCTACTGGGTAAGAATTATACTGTACTCTACTGGGTAACGACTCTACTGTACTCTACTGGGTAAGAATTATACTGTACTCTACTGGGTAAGAATTATACTGTACTCTAATGGGTAAGAATTATACTGTACTCTACTGGGTAAGAATTATACTGTACTCTACTGGGTAAGAATTATACTGTACTCTACTGGGTAACGACTCTACTTTACTCTACTGGGTAAGAATTATACTGTACTCTACTGGGTAAGAATTATACTGTACTCTACTGGGTAAGAATTATACTGTACTCTACTGGGTAAGAATTATACTGTACTCTACTGGGTAAGAATTATACTGTACTCTACTGGGTAAGAATTATACTGTACTCTACTGGGTAAGAATTATACTGTACTCTACTGGGTAACGACTCTACTGTACTCTACTGGGTAAGAATTATACTGTACTCTACTGGGTAAGAATTATACTGTACTCTACTGGGTAACAACTCTACTGTACTCTACTGGGTAAGAATTATACTGTACTCTACTGGGTAAGAATTATACTGTACTCTACTGGGTAAGAATTATACTGTACTCTACTGGGTAAGAATTATACTGTACTCTACTGGGTAACAACTCTACTGTACTCTACTGGGTAAGAATTATACTGTACTCTACTGGGTAAGAATTATACTGTACTCTACTGGGTAAGAATTATACTGTACTCTACTGGGTAAGAATTATACTGTACTCCACTGGGTAAGAATTATACTGTACTCTACTGGGTAAGAATTATAATGTACTCTACTGGGTAAGAATTATACTGTACTCTACTGGGTAAGAATTATACTGTACTCTACTGGGTAACGACTCTACTTTACTCTACTGGGTAAGAATTATACTGTACTCTACTGGGTAAGAATTATACTGTACTCTACTGGGTAAGAATTATACTGTACTCTACTGGGTAAGAATTATACTGTACTCTACTGGGTAAGAATTATACTGTACTCTACTGGGTAACGATAACCAGAAAATGATGTCATTGTTTTAGAAGCTTCTGATAGGCTAATTGACATAATTTGAGTCAATTGTAGGTTTTCCTGTGGATGTATTTCAAGGCCTATCTTCAAACTCAGTGCCTCTTTGCTTGACATCATGGTAAAACCAAAAGAAATCAGCCAAGACCTCAGAAAGATATTGTAGACCTCCTCGTGTCTGGTTCATCCTTGGGAGCAATTTCCAAACACCTGAAGGTACTTTGTTCATCTGTACAAACAATAGTAAAAAAAAAGTATAAACACCATGGGACCACGCAGCCGTCATACCGCTCAGGAAGGAGACACTTTTTTGTCTCCTAGAGATGAACGTACTTTGGTGTGAAAAGTGCAAATCAATCCCAGAACAGCAGCAAAGGACCTTGTGAAGCTGCTGGAGGAAACAGGTACAAAAGTATCTATATCCACAGTAAAACGAGTCCTACATCGACATAACCTGAAAGGCGCTCAGCAAGGAGAAGCCACTGCTCCAAAACCGCCATAAAAAATCCAGATATACGGTTTGCAACTGCACATGGGGACAAAGATCATACCTTTTGGAGAAATGTCCTCTGGTCTGATGAAACAAAATAGAACTGTTTGGCCATAATGACCATCGTTATGTTTGGAGGAAAAGGGGAGGCTTGCAAGCCGAAGAACACCATCCCAACCGTGAAGCATGGGGTGGCAGTATCATGTTGTGGGGTGCTTCGCTGCAGGAGGGACTGGTGCACTTCACAAAATAGATGGCATCATGAGGCAAGAGAATTATGTGGATATATTGAAGCAACATCTCAAGACAACAGTCAGGAAGTTAAAGCTTGGTCTTCTGACCCACTGGGAATGTGATTAAAGAAATAAAAGCTAAATAAATAATTCTCTCTACTATTATTCGGACATTTCAAATTCTTAAAATAAAGTGGCCACCTAACTGACCGAAAACATGGCATTTTTACTGGGATTAAATATCAGGAATTGAGTTTAAATGTATTTGGCTAAGGTACGTGTAAACTTCCGACTTCAACTGTACATTTAACCTTGGCAGGCCAACAATCAGCATTTCGTAAGACAACATATTTGGTACAATTGTAAAAGTAATTGCTGTACTCTACTGTACTCTACTGTATTCTACTGTACTCTACATTCTTCTACACTACTTTACTGTACTCTACTGTAATCTACTGTACTCTACATTCTTCTACACTACTTTACCGTACTCTACTGTAATCTACTGTACTCTACATTATTCTACACTACTTTACCCTACTCTACTGTAATCTACTGTACTCTACATTATTCTACACTACTTTACCGTACTCTACTGTATTCTACTGTACTCTACATTCTTCTACACTACTCTACTGTACTCTACTGTAATCTACTGTACTCTACATTATTCTACACTACTTTACCGTACTCTACTGTAATCTACTGTACTCTACATTATTCTACACTACTTTACCGTACTCTACTGTAATCTACTGTACTCTACATTATTCTACACTACTTTACCGTACTCTACTGTATTCTACTGTACTCTACATTCTTCTACACTACTTTACTGTACTCTACTGTAATCTACTGTACTCTACATTATTCTACACTACTTTACCGTACTCTACTGTAATCTACTGTACTCTACATTATTCTACACTACTTTACCGTACTCTACTGTATTCTACTGTACTCTACATTATTCTACACAACTTTACCGTACTCTACTGTATTCTACTGTACTCTACATTCTTCTACACTACTTTACTGTACTCTACTGTAATCTACTGTACTCTACATTATTCTACACTACTTTACCGTACTCTACTGTAATCTACTGTACTCTACATTATTCTACACTACTTTACCGTACTCTACTGTATTCTACTGTACTCTACATTATTCTACACAACTTTACCGTACTCTACTGTATTCTACTGTACTCTACATTCTTCTACACTACTTTACTGTACTCTACTGTATTCTACTGTACTCTACACTATTCTACACTACTTTACCCTACTCTACTGTAATCTACTGTACTGTATTCTATTGTACTGTACTGTAGTCTACTCTACTCTACTGTACTGTAGTCTACTCTACTGTACTGTAGTATACTCTACTCTACTGTACTGTGATGCTACATCCCTGTATTACTTTGAGTATGTCTTTCTTTATTCTCTGTTTTTCCATCTGTTTCTTCTCTGTGTCTCCATCTGTTTCTTCTCTGTTTCTCCATCTATTTCTCCATCTGTTTCTCCATCTGTTTCTTCTCTGTGTCTCCATCTGTTTCTCCATCTGTTTCTCCATCTGTTTCTTCTCTGTTTCTCCATCTGTTTCTCCATCTGTTTCTCCATCTGTTTCTCCATCTGTTTCTTCATCTGTTTCTCCATCTGTTTCTCCATCTGTTTCTCCATCTGTTTCTCCATCTGTTTCTCCATCTGTTTCTCCATCTGTTTCTTCATCTGTTTCTCCATCTGTTTCTCCATCTGTTTCTCCATCTGTTTCTTCATCTGTTTCTCCATCTGTTTCTCCATCTGTTTCTCCATCTGTTTCTTTTCTGTTTCTCCATCTGTTTCTCCATCTGTTTCTTCTCTGTGTCTCCATCTGTGTCTCCATCTGTTTCTCCATCTGTTTCTTCATCTGTTTCTCCATCTGTTTCTCCATCTGTGTCTCCATCTGTTTCTCCATCTGTTTCTCCATCTGTTTCTTTTCTGTTTCTCCATCTGTTTCTCCATCTGTGTCTCCATCTGTTTCTCCATCTGTGTCTCCATCTGTTTCTCCATCTGTTTCTCCATCTGTTTTCTCCATCTGTTTCTCCATCTGTTTCTTCATCTGTTTCCGCTCTGTTTCTCCATCTGTTTCTTCTCTGTTTCTCCATCTGTTTCTTCTCTGTTTCTCCATCTGTTTCTTCATCTGTTTCTCCATCTGTTTCTCCATCTGTTTCTCCATCTGTTTCTTCATCTGTTTCTCCATCTGTTTCTCCATCTGTTTCTCCATCTGTTTCTCCATCTGTTTCTTCTCTGTTTCTCCATCTGTTTCTCCATCTGTTTCTTCTCTGTTTCTCAATCTGTTTCTCCATCTGTTTCTTTTCTGTTTCTCCATCTGTTTCTCCATCTGTTTCTTCTCTGTGTCTCCATCTGTGTCTCCATCTGTTTCTCCATCTGTTTCTTCATCTGTTTCTCCATCTGTTTCTCCATCTGTGTCTCCATCTGTTTCTCCATCTGTTTCTCCATCTGTTTCTTTTCTGTTTCTCCATCTGTTTCTCCATCTGTGTCTCCATCTGTTTCTCCATCTGTGTCTCCATCTGTTTCTCCATCTGTTTCTCCATCTGTTTCTCCATCTGTTTCTCCATCTGTTTCTTCATCTGTTTCCGCTCTGTTTCTCCATCTGTTTCTTCTCTGTTTCTCCATCTGTTTCTTCTCTGTTTCTCCATCTGTTTCTTCATCTGTTTCTCCATCTGTTTCTCCATCTGTTTCTTCTCTGTGTCTCCATCTGTGTCTCCATCTGTTTCTCCATCTGTTTCTTCATCTGTTTCTCCATCTGTTTCTCCATCTGTGTCTCCATCTGTTTCTCCATCTGTTTCTCCATCTGTTTCTTTTCTGTTTCTCCATCTGTTTCTCCATCTGTGTCTCCGTCTGTTTCTCCATCTGTGTCTCCATCTGTTTCTCCATCTGTTTCTCCATCTGTTTCTCCATCTGTTTCTCCATCTGTTTCTTCATCTGTTTCCGCTCTGTTTCTCCATCTGTTTCTTCTCTGTTTCTCCATCTGTTTCTTCTCTGTTTCTCCATCTGTTTCTTCATCTGTTTCTCCATCTGTTTCTCCATCTGTTTCTCCATCTGTTTCTCCATCTGTTTCTTCTCTGTTTCTCCATCTGTTTTTCCATCTGTTTCTCCATCTGTTTCTCCATCTGTTTCTCCATCTGTGTATTCTCTGTTTCTCCATCTGTTTCTTCTGTTTCTCCATCTGTTTCTTCTCTGTTTCTCAATCTGTTTCTTTTCTGTTTCTCCATCTGTTTCTCCATCTGTTTCTCCATCTGTTTCTCAATCTGTTTCTCCATCTGTTTCTCCATCTGTTTCTCCATCTGTTTCTCCATCTGTTTCTTCTCTGTTTCTCCATCTGTTTCTCAATCTGTTTCTCCATTTGTTTCTCCATCTGTTTCTCCATCTGTTTCTCAATCTGTTTCTCCATCTGTTTCTCCATCTGTTTTCCATCTGTTTCTCCATCTGTTTCTCCATCTGTTTCTTTTCTGTTTCTCCATCTGTTTCTTTTCTGTTTCTCCATCTGTTTCTCCATCTGTTTCTTCTATCTGTTTCTCCATCTGTTTCTCCATCTGTTTCTCCATCTGTTTCTCCATCTGTGTATTCTCTGTTTCTCCATCTGTTTCTTCTCTGTTTCTCAATCTTTTTTTCTTCTCTGTTTGTCCATCTGTTTCTCCATCTGTTTCTCCATCTGTTTCTCCATCTGTTTCTCCATCTGTTTCTCCATCTGTTTCTCCATCTGTTTCTTCATCTGTTTCTCCATCTGTTTCTCCATCTATTTCTCCATCTGTTTCTCCATCTGTTTCTCCATCTGTTTCTCCATCTGTTTCTCCATCTATTTCTTCATCTGTTTCTCCATCTGTTTATTTTCTGTTTCTTCTCTGTTCCTCCATCTGTTTCTCCATCTGTTTCTTCTCTGTTTGTCCATCTGTTTCTCCATCTGTTTCTCCATCTGTTTCTCCATCTGTTTCTCCATCTGTTTCTCCATCTGTTTCTCCATCTGTTTCTTCATCTGTTTCTCCATCTGTTTCTCCATCTGTTTCTCCATCTGTTTCTCCATCTGTTTCTCCATCTGTTTCTTCATCTGTTTCTCCATCTATTTCTCCATCTGTTTCTCCATCTGTTTCTCCATCTATTTCTCCATCTGTTTCTCCATCTGTTTCTCCATCTGTTTCTTCATCTGTTTCTCCATCTGTTTATTTTCTGTTTCTTCTCTGTTCCTCCATCTGTTTATTTTCTGTTTCTTCTCTGTTTCTCCATCTGTTTCTCCATCTGTTTCTTCTCTGTTTCTCCATCTGTTTCTTCTCTGTTTCTCCATCTGTTTCTCCATATGTTTCTTCATCTGTTTCCACTCTGTTTCTCCATCTGTTTCTCCATCTGTTTCCACTCTGTTTCTCCATCTGTTTCTCCATCTGTTTCTTTTCTGTTTCTCCATCTGTTTATCCATCTGTTTCTTCTCTGTGTCTCCATCTGTGTCTCCATCTGTTTCTCCATCTGTTTCTTCATCTGTTTCTCCATCTGTTTCTCCATCTGTGTCTCCATCTGTTTCTCCATCTGTTTCCGCTCTGTTTCTCCATCTGTTTCTCCATCTGTTTCTTTTCTGTTTCTCCATCTGTTTCTCCATCTGTTTCCGCTCTGTTTCTCCATCTGTTTCTCCATCTGTTTCTTTTCTGTTTCTCCATCTGTGTCTCCATCTGTTTCTCCATCTGTTTATTTTCTGTTTCTCCATCTGTTTCTTTTCTGTTTCTCCATCTGTTTCTCCATCTGTTTCCGCTCTGTTTCTCCATCTGTTTCTCCATCTGTTTCTTTTCTGTTTCTCCATCTGTGTCTCCATCTGTTTCTCCATCTGTTTATTTTCTGTTTCTCCATCTGTTTCTCCATCTGTTTCCGCTCTGTTTCTCCATCTGTTTCTCCATCTGTTTCTCCATCTGTTTCTCCATCTGTTTCCGCTCTGTTTCTCCATCTGTTTCTCCATCTGTTTCTCCATCTGTTTCTCCATCTGTTTCCGCTCTGTTTCTCCATCTGTTTCTCCATCTGTTTCTCCATCTGTTTCTCCTTCTATTTCTCCATCTGTTTCCGCTCTGTTTCTCCATCTGTTTCTCCATCTGTTTCTCCATCTGTTTCTCCATCTGTTTCCGCTCTGTTTCTCCATCTGTTTCTCCATCTGTTTCCACTCTGTTTCTCCATCTGTGTCTCCATCTGTTTCTCAATCTGTTTCTTCTCTGTTTCTCAATCTGTTTCTTCTCTGTTTCTCCAATCTCTTCTTCTTCCACTAGATGAATGATGCCATCGGGTTTGAGATGCCCTGGGTTTACTTTGTCAGTCTGGTGGTTTTTGGCTCCTTCTTCGTCCTCAACCTGGTTTTGGGTGTGTTGAGTGGGTGAGTATCACGACTCTGTGTGTGTGTGTGTGTGTGTGTGTGTGTGTGTGTGTGTGTGTGTGTGTGTGTGTGTGTGTGTGTGTGTGTGTGTGTGTGTGTGTGTGTGCCTGCTATGTGTGTTCTCTGTGTGAGAGTTCTTCAAGGAGATAGAGGCCAAGGGGTGTTTACTAGATTGTGTGTGTTTTAGTGCGTGTGTATTTGTGTGTGTATTAGTGAGTGTGTATTAGTGTGTGTGTATTTGTGTGTGTATTAGTGCGTGTGTGTTTGTGTGTGTATTAGTTTGTGTATTAGTTTGTGTACTAGTGTGTGTGTGTGTGTGTGTGTGTGTGTGTGTGTGTGTGTGTGTGTGTGTGTGTGTGTGTGTGTGTGTGTGTGTGTGTGTGTGTGTGTGTGTGTAACAGTGTGTGTGTGTGTGTGTGTGTGTGTGTGTGTGTGTGTGTGTGTGTGTGTGTGTGTGTGTGTGTGTGTGTGTGTGTGTGTGTGTGTGTGTGTGTGTATTAGTGTGTGTGTGTATTTGTGTGTGTGTGTGTATTAGCGTGTGTGTATTAGTGTGTGTGTATTAGTGTGTGTGTATTGGTATGTGTGTATTAGTTTGTGTATTAGTGTGTGTGTGTGTATTAGCGTGTGTACTAGTGTGTGTATTAGCGTGTGTACTAGTGTGTGTAATAGTGTGTGTGTATTAGTGTGTGTGTATTAGTGTGTGTACTAGTGTGTGTGTGTGTATTAGTGTGTGTGTATTAGTGTGTGTATTAGTGTGTGTACTAGTGTGTGTGTATTAGTGTGTGTACTAGTGTGTGTTTACTAGTGTGTGTGTATTAGTGCGTGTGTATTATTTTGTTGACTTACAACCTGGAATTAAAATTGTTTTTGTGGGAGTTAGTATCATTTGATTTCCACAACATGCCTACCATTTTGAAGATGTAAAATATGTTTTATTGGGAAACAAACAAGAAATAAGTTTTAAAAAATGGAGAACTTGAACATGCATAACTATTCCCCCAAAGTCAATACTTTGTAGAGGCACATTTTGCAGCTATTACAACTGCAAGTCTCTTGGGGTACGTCCCTATAAGCTTGGCACATCTAACCACTGGGATTTTTCAAAACTGCTCCAGCTCCTTCAAGTTGGATGGGTTCCGCTGGTGTACAGCAATCTTTAACACGGAAGCCAATCCGGCTGCGCGCGTCAATGTATTTTGTCCCCCCACACCAAACACTATCACGAAACGCACGTTGAGATATCAAAACAAACTGAACCAATTACATTAATTTGGGGACAGGTCGAAAAGCATTAAACATTTATGGCAATTTAACCATAGCCACTAGCTTGCACTTGCTAGCTAATTTTTCCTATTTCCTATGCCAGTTAATTGTCCTGGGATATAAATATTGAGTTGTTATTTTACCTGAAATGCACAAGGTCCTCTAGTCCGACAATGAATCCACACAAAAACGGTCAACCGAATCGTTTCTAGTCATCTCTCCTCCTTCCAGGCTTTATCTTCTTTGAACGTATATGGTGATTGGCATCTAAACTTTCATAGTATTACCACAACGCTGACAACACAGTTAGTCGTTCAATCACCCACGTGGGTATAACCAATGAGGAGACGGCACGTGGGTATCTACTTCTATAAACCAATGAGGAGATGGGAGAGGCAGGACTTGCAGCGCGATCCGCGTCAGAAATAGAACTGACTTCTATTTTAGCGCTAGGCAACGCAGACACTCGTTCGCGAGCAGTGTGGGTTCAATAATTGAATAATATAGATTTCTAAATTTATCATGCAATGCGAGCGGTGTCGTCAGGGTGTGAGTCATACCACAGCTTCTCAAATGGATTGAGGTCTGGGCTTTGACTAGGCCATTCCAAGACATGTCATGTTTCCCCTTAAACCACTCAAGTGTTGCTTTAGCAGTATGCTTAGGGTCATTGTCCTGCTGGAAGGTGAACCTCCGTCCCAGTCTCAAATCTCTGGAAGACTGAAACAGGTTTCCCTCAAGAATTTCCCTGTATTTATCCATCATTCCTTCAAATCTGACCAGTTCCCCAGTCCCTGCCGATGAAATCCATCCCCACAGCATGATGCTGCCACTACCATGCTTCACTGTGGGTATGGTGTTCTTGGTGTGATAAGAGGTGTTGTGTTTACCCCAGACATAACATTTACCTTGATGGCCAAATATCTCAATTGTAGTCTCATCTGACCAGAGTACCTTCTTCATATGTTTGGGCGTCTCCCACATGCCTTTTGGCGAACACCAAACATGTTTGCTTATATTTTTCTTTAAATCTTCTTTGGGATCGGTGTCCCTTCCACGGGATGGTTTAGTTAACGTAGGCTAATGCGATTAGCATGAGGTTGAGCTAACGTAGGCTAATGCGATTAGCATGAGGTTGAGCTAACGTAGGCTAATGCGATTAGCATGAGGTTGAGCTAACGTAGGCTAATGCGATTAGCATGAGGTTGAGCTAACGTAGGCTAATGCGATTAGCATGAGGTTGAGCTAACGTAGGCTAATGCGATTAGCATGAGGTTGAGCTAACGTAGGCTAATGCGATTAGCATGAGGTTGAGCTAACGTAGGCTAATGCGATTAGCATGAGGTTGAGCTAACATAGGCTAATGCGATTAGCATGAGGTTGAGCTAACGTAGGCTAATGCGATTAGCATGAGGTTGAGCTAACGTAGGCTAATGCGATTAGCATGAGGTTGAGCTAACGTAGGCTAATGCGATTAGCATGAGGTTGAGCTAACGTAGGCTAATGCGATTAGCATGAGGTTGAGCTAACGTAGGCTAATGCGATTAGCATGAGGTTGAGCTAACGTAGGCTAATGCGATTAGCATGAGGTTGAGCTAACATAGGCTAATGCGATTAGCATGAGGTTGAGCTAACGTAGGCTAATGCGATTACCATGAGGTTGAGTTAACATAGGCTAATGCGATTAGCATCAGGTTGTAAGTAACTGTCACGTCATCAAGTGTCACATCTGACCTTAGTTCCTTTTTATGTCTCTGTTTTAGTTTGGTCAGGGTGTGAGTTGGGGGTGGGCATTCTAGGTTTTGTAATCTCGGTTTTTTGTATTTCTGTGTTTGGCCTGGTATGGTTCCCAATCAGAGGCAGCTGTCAATCGTTGTCTCTGATTGAGAACCATACTTAGGCAGCCTGTTTTCCCACTATGATTTGTGGGTAGTTGTTTTCTGTCTCTGTGTCTGTGTCTGCACCAGACAGAACTGTTTCGTTCTCTTGTTATTTTGTTTTTGTGTTCAGTTTAAATAAATATTAACATGGACACGTACCACGCTGCATATTGGTCCGATCTCTCCTACTCCTCCTCAGAACAGGAGGAAAACCGTTACAGTAACTAGAAAATGTTCCAGGACATAGACATATCTGATATTAGCAGAAAGCTTAAATTCTTGTTAATCTAACTGCACTGTCTCATTTACAGTAGCTATTACAGTGAAAGAATACCATGCTATTGTTTGAGGAGAGTGCACAATTGTGGACATAAGAAGTTATTAATAAACAAATTAGGCAGATGTGGGCAGTCTTGATACAACATTTTGAACAGAAATGCAATGGTTCATTGGATCAGTCTACAACTTTGCACATACACTGCTGTCATCTAGTGGCCAACATTTATATTGCACCTGGGCTGGAAAATTACATTATGGCCTTTCTCTTGCATTTCAAAGATGATGGTACAATGAAAAATACAAAAGAACGGTTGTTTTATTCTTTGTATTATCTTTTATCAGATCTAATGTGTTATATTCTTCTACATTCCTTTCACATTTCTACAAACGTCAGTGTTTCCTTTCAAATAGACTGTAAGTCGCTTTGGATAAAAGTGTCTGCTAAATGGCATATATTATTATTATTATTATTACCAATAATATGCATATCCTTGCTTCAGGGCCTGAGCTACAGGCAGTTAGATTTGGGTATGTCATTTTAGGCTAAAATTGAAAAGAAAGGGGGGCATCCTTAAGTTTAAGCAATGTCTTTTTTCTGGCCACTCTTCCGTAAAGCCCAGCTCTGTGGAGTGTACGGCTTAAAGTGGTCCTATGGACAGATACTCCAATCTCTCTGCTGTGGAGCTTTGCAGCTCCTTCAGGGTTATCTTTGGTCTCTTTGTTGCCTCTCTGATTAATGCCTTCCTTGCCTGGTCTGTGAGTTTTGGTGGGCGGCCCTCTCTTGGCAGGTTTGTTGTGGTGCCATATTCTTTCCATTTTTTAAATAATGGATTTAATGGTGCTCTGTGGGATGTTCAAAGTTTCTGATATTTTTTTATATCCCAACCCTGATCTGTATTTCTCCACAACTTTGTCTCTGACCTGTTTGGAGAGCTCCTTGGTCTTCATGGTGCCACTTGCTTGCTGGTGCCCCTTGCTTAGCGGTGTTTCAGACTCTGGGGCCTTTCAGAACAGGACATGCGACAGATCATATGACACTTAGATTGCACACAGGGGGACTTTATTTAACTTCTGAAGGTAATTGGTTGCACCAGATCTTATTTAGGGGCTTCATAGCAAAGGGATGAATACATATACAGAGGGGTGAATACATATACAGAGGGGGTGAATACATATACAGAGGGGTGAATACATATACAGAGGGGGTGAATACATATACAGAGGGGTGAATACATATACAGAGGGGTGAATACATATGCAGAGGGGTGAATACATATACAGAGGGGTGAATACATATACAGAGGGGTGAATACATATACAGAGGGGATGAATACATATACAGAGGGGGTGAATACATATACAGAGGGGTTAATACATATACAGAGGGGTGAATACATATACAGAGGGGGTGAATACATATACAGAGGGGTGAATACATATACAGAGGGGTGAATACATATACAGAGGGGTGAATACATATACAGAGGGGTGAATACATATACAGAGGGGGTGAATACATATACAGAGGGGGTGAATACATATACTGAGGGGTGAATACATATACAGAGGGGTGAATACATATACAGAGGGGGTGAATACATATACAGAGGGGGTGAATACATGTACAGAGGGGTGAATACATATACAGAGGGGGTGAATACATATACAGAGGGGTGAATACATATACAGAGGGGTGAATACATATACAGAGGGGGTGAATACATATACAGAGGGGTGAATACATATACAGAGGGGGTGAATACATATACAGAGGGGGTGAATACATATACAGAGGGGATGAATACATATACAGAGGGGGTGAATACATATACAGAGGGGGGTGAATACATATACAGAGGGGGTGAATACATATACAGAGGGGATGAATACATATACAGAGGGGTGAATACATATACAGAGGGGTGAATACATATACAGAGGGGTGAATACATATACAGAGGGGTGAATACATATACAGAGGGGGTGAATACATATACAGAGGGGTGAATACATATGCAGAGGGGTGAATACACATACAGAGGGGGTGAATACATATACAGAGGGGTGAATACATATACAGAGGGGTGAATACATATACAGAGGGGATGAATACATATACAGAGGGGTGAATACATATACAGAGGGGTGAATACATATACAGAGGGGGTGAATACATATACAGAGGGGGTGAATACATATACAGAGGGGTGAATACATATACAGAGGGGTGAATACATATACAGAGGGGGTGAATACATATACAGAGGGGATGAATACACATACAGAGGGGGTGAATACATATACAGAGGGGTGAATACATATACAGAGGGGTGAATACATATACAGAGGGGATGAATACATATACAGAGGGGTGAATACATATACAGAGGGGTGAATACATATACAGAGGGGTGAATACATATACAGAGGGGGTGAATACATATACAGAGGGGGTGAATACATATACAGAGGGGGTGAATACATATGCAGAGGGGTGAATACACATACAGAGGGGGTGAATACATATACAGAGGGGTGAATACATATACAGAGGGGGTGAATACATATACAGAGGGGTGAATACATATGCAGAGGGGTGAATACATATACAGAGGGGTGAATACATATACAGAGGGGGTGAATACATATACAGAGGGGTGAATACATATACAGAGGGGGTGAATACATATACAGAGGGGATGAATACATATACAGAGGGGGTGAATACATATACAGAGGGGTGAATACATATACAGAGGGGATGAATACATATACAGAGGGGTGAATACATATACAGAGGGGTGAATACATATACAGAGGGGGTGAATACATATACAGAGGGGATGAATACATATACAGAGGGGTGAATACATATACAGAGGGGGTGAATACATATACAGAGGGGTGAATACATATACAGAGGGGTGAATACATATGCAGAGGGGGTGAATACATATACAGAGGGGGTGAATACATATACTGAGGGGGTGAATACATATACAGAGGGGTGAATACATATACAGAGGGGTGAATACATATACAGAGGGGTGAATACATATACAGAGGGGATGAATACATATACAGAGGGGTGAATACATATACAGAGGGGTGAATACATATACAGAGGGGGTGAATACATATACAGAGGGGTGAATACATATGCAGAGGGGTGAATACATATACAGAGGGGGTGAATACATATACTGAGGGGGTGAATATATATACAGAGGGGGTGAATACATATACAGAGGGGGTGAATACATATACAGAGGGGATGAATACATATACAGAGGGGTGAATACATATACAGAGGGGGTGAATACATATACAGAGGGGTGAATACATATACAGAGGGATGAATACATATACAGAGGGGTGAATACATATACAGAGGGGGTGAATACATATACAGAGGGGTGAATACATATACAGAGGGGGTGAATACATATACAGAGGGGGTGAATACATATACAGAGGGGGTGAATACATATACAGAGGGGTGAATACATATACAGAGGGGATGAATACATATACAGAGGGGTGAATACATATACAGAGGGGATGAATACATATACAGAGGGGGTGAATACATATACAGAGGGGATGAATACATACAGCGGGGGGTGAATACATATACAGAGGGGTGAATACATATACAGAGGGGTGAATACATATACAGAGGGGATGAATACATATACAGAGGGATGAATACATATACAGAGGGGGTGAATACATATACAGAGGGGATGAATACACATACAGAGGGGTGAATACATATACAGAGGGGTGAATACATATACAGAGGGGTGAATACATATACAGAGGGGTGAATACATATACAGAGGGGTGAATACATATACAGAGGGTGAATACATATACAGAGGGGGTGAATACATATACAGAGGGGTGAATACAGATACAGAGGGGTGAATACATATACAGAGGGGTGAATACATATACAGAGGGGTGAATACATATACAGAGGGGTGAATACATATACAGAGGGGTGAATACATATACAGAGGGGTGAATACATATACAGAGGGGTGAATACATATACAGAGGGGTGAATACATATACAGAGGGGTGAATACATATACAGAGGGGTGAATACATATACAGAGGGGTGAATACATATACAGAGGGGTGAATACATATACAGAGGGGTTGAATACATATACAGAGGGGATGAATACACATACAGAGGGGGTGAATACATATACAGAGGGGTGAATACATATACAGAGGGGTGAATACATATACAGAGGGGGTGAATACATATACAGAGGGGTGAATACATATACAGAGGGGTGAATACATATACAGAGGGGATGAATACATATACAGAGGGGGTGAATACATATACAGAGGGGTGAATACATATACAGAGGGGATGAATACATATACAGAGGGGGTGAATACATATACAGAGGGGTGAATACATATACAGAGGGGATGAATACATATACAGAGGGGTGAATACATATACAGAGGGGTGAATACATATACAGAGGGGATGAATACATATACAGAGGGGTGAATACATATACAGAGGGGTGAATACATATACAGAGGGGGTGAATACATATACAGAGGGGGTGAATACATATACAGAGGGGTGAATACATATACAGAGGGGGTGAATACATATACAGAGGGGTGAATACATATACAGAGGGGTGAATACATATACAGAGGGGTGAATACATATACAGAGGGGTGAATACATATACAGAGGGGTGAATACATATGCAGAGGGGATGAATACATATACAGAGGGGTGAATACATATACAGAGGGGTGAATACATATACAGAGGGGTGAATACATATACAGAGGGGTGAATACATATACAGAGGGGGTGAATACATATACAGAGGGGTGAATACACATACAGAGGGGTGAATACATATACAGAGGGGATGAATACATATACAGAGGGGTGAATACATATACAGAGGGGTGAATACATGTACAGAGGGGTGAATACATATACAGAGGGGGTGAATACATATACAGAGGGGGTGAATACATATACAGAGGGGGTAAATACATATACAGAGGGGGTGAATACATATACAGAGGGGGTGAATACATATACAGAGGGGGTGAATACACACACCACTTATTACATTTTAATTTATGTTGTTGTTTTTCAACAATATATATTTTATTTTACCAATTTGGACTATTTTGTGTGTATGTTCATGTTCACGTTCGTTATAATGAATGTCGGACCAAGGCGCAGCGTACGACGAGTTCCACATAATTTAATTAAATAAGTGAAACTTTTAGCCAAAGACTAACCAATAAACTAACAAACAACGAACCGTGACTACAACACTAACTCAAAACATAAACAATATCCCATAATAGGTGGGGGGAAAAAAATTAAGCTACTTAATTAAGTATGATCCCCAATTAGAGACAACGATAGCCAGCTGCCTCTAACTGGGAATCATACCAAACACCCCAACATAGAAAAAAACAAGCTAGAACCCCACATAGAAAATATAAACTAGACTAATCCCCCAGTCACGCCCTGACCTACTCCGCCATAGAAAATAAAGGCTCTCTATGGTCAGGACGGGACAGTCCATTACATGAAATCCAAATAAAAATCTATTTCAATTACAGGTTGTAATGCAACAAAATGGGGATGAATACTTTTCCAAGGCTCTGTAGTTTGTCTGTACTAGTGTGTGTGTATTAGTTTGTATGTACTAGTGTGTGTGTACTAGTGTGTGTGTATTAGTTTGTATGTACTAGTGTGTGTGTACTAGTGTGTGTGTATTAGTTTGTATGTACTAGTGTGTGTGTACTAGTGCGTGTGTATTAGTTTGTATGTACTAGTGTGTGTGTATTAGTTTGTATGTACTAGTGTGTGTGTACTAGTGCGTGTGTATTAGTTTGTATGTACTAGTGTGTGTGTGTGTATTAGTTTGTCTGTACTAGTGTGTGTGTATTAGTTTGTCTGTACTAGTGCGTGTGTATTAGTTTGTATGTACTAGTGTGTGTGTACTAGTTTGTATGTACTAGTGTGTGTGTACTAGTTTGTATGTACTAGTGTGTGTGTATTAGTTTGTATGTACTAGTGTGTGTGTATTAGTTTGTATGTACTAGTGTGTGTGTATACTAGTGTGTGTGTACTAGTTTGTATGTACTAGTGTGTGTGTGTATTAGTTTGTATGTACTAGCGTGTGTGTGTGTACTAGTGCGTGTGTATTAGTTTGTATGTACTAGTGTGTGTGTATTAGTTTGTATGTACTAGTGTGTGTGTACTAGTGCGTGTGTATTAGTTTGTATGTACTAGTGTGTGTGTATTAGTTTGTATGTACTAGTGTGTGTACTAGTGCGTGTGTATTAGTTTGTATGTACTAGTGTGTGTGTACTAGTGCGTGTGTATTAGTTTGTATGTACTAGTGTGTGTGTATTAGTTTGTATGTACTAGTGTGTGTGTACTAGTGCGTGTGTATTAGTTTGTATGTACTAGTGTGTGTGTATTAGTTTGTATGTACTTGTGTGTGTGTACTAGTGCGTGTGTATTAGTTTGTATGTACTAGTGTGTGTGTGTGTATTAGTTTGTCTGTACTAGTGTGTGTGTATTAGTTTGTCTGTACTAGTGTGTGTGTATTAGTTTGTATGTACTAGTGTGTGTGTGTGTGTATTAGTTTGTCTGTACTAGTGCGTGTGTATTAGTTTGTATGTACTAGTGTGTGTGTATTAGTGTGTGTGTATTAGTTTGTATGTACTAGTGTGTGTGTACTAGTGCGTGTGTATAGTTTGTATATACTAGTGTGTGTGTGTGTGTATTAGTTTGTCTGTACTAGTGTGTGTGTATTAGTTTGTCTGTACTAGTGTGTGTGTATTAGTTTGTATGTACTAGTGTGTGTGTGTGTGTATTAGTTTGTCTGTACTAGTGCGTGTGTATTAGTTTGTATGTACTAGTGTGTGTGTATTAGTGTGTGTGTATTAGTTTGTATGTACTAGTGTGTGTGTACTAGTGCGTGTGTATTAGTTTGTATATACTAGTGTGTGTGTGTGTATTAGTTTGTCTGTACTAGTGTGTGTGTATTAGTTTGTCTGTACTAGTGTGTGTGTATTAGTTTGTATGTACTAGTGTGTGTGTATTAGTTTGTATGTACTAGTGTGTTTGTATTAGTTTGTAAGTACCAGTGTGTGTGTATACTAGTGTGTGTGTGTATCAGTGCGTATGTACTAGTGTGTGTGTGTATTAGTTTCTATGTACTAGTGTGTGTGTATTAGTTTGTATGTACTCGTGTGTGTGTGTGTACTAGTGTGTGTGTGTGTGTGTGTGTGTGTGTGTACAAGTGCGTGTGTATTAGTTTGTATGTACTAGTGTGTTTGTATTAGTTTGTAAGTACCAGTGTGTGTGTATACTAGTGTGTGTGTATCAGTGCGTATGTACTAGTGTGTGTGTGTGTATTAGTTTCTATGTACTAGTGTGTGTGTATTAGTTTGTATGTACTCGTGTGTGTGTGTACTAGTGTGTGTGTGTGTGTGTACAAGTGCGTGTGTATTGGATTTGTATGTACTCGTGCGTGTGTGTACTAGTGTGTGTGTGTGTACTAGTGCATGTGTGTACTAGTGCATTTGTGTGCTAGTACATGAGTGTACTGATGTGTGAGTACTAGTGTGGGTGTGTGTACTAGTGCACGTGTGTACTAGCACATGTGTGTACTAGTACATGTGTGTACTAGTGTGTGTGTGTGTGTACTAGTGCATGTGTGTACTAGTACATGTGTGTACTAGTGTGTGTGTGTGTGTGTGTGTGTGTGTGTGTACTAGTGCATGTGTGTACTAGTGTGTGTGAGTACGAGTGTGTGTGTGTACTAGTGCATGTGTGTACTAGTACATGTGTGTACTAGTACAATTTTATACTAGTGTACGGGTGTGTATTAGTGCATTTGTGTACTAGTGTATGTGTGTACTAGTGTGTGTGTGTTCTAGTGTGTGTGTATACTAGTGGGTATGTATTAGTTTGTATGGACTAGTGTGTGTGTGTACTAGTGCATGTGTGTACTAGTACATGTGTGTACTAGTGTGTGTGTGTTCTAGTGTGTGTGTATACTAGTGGGTATGTATTAGTTTGTATGGACTAGTGTGTGTGTGTACTAGTGCATGTGTGTACTTAGTACATGTGTGTACTAGTGTGTGTGTGTTCTAGTGTGTGTGTGTACTAGTGTGTGTGTGTGTGTGTACTAGTGTGTGTGTGTGTGTGTGTACTAGTACATGTGTGTACTAGTACATGTGTGTACTAGTGTGTGTGTGTGTTCTAGTGTGTGTGTGTACTAGTGGGTATGTATTAGTTTGTATGTACTAGTGTGTGTGTACTAGTGCATGTGTGTACTAGTGTGTGCGTGTGTGTGTACTAGTACATGTGTGTACTAGTGTGTGTGTGTGTACTAGTGTGTGTGTGTGTACTAGTGCGTGTGTATTAGTTTGTGTGTACTAGTGTGTGTGTGTGTGTACTAGTGCGTGTGTATTAGTTTGTGTGTACTAGCTTGTGTGTGTGTACTAGTGTGTGTGTACTAGTGTGTGTGTATTAGTTTGTATGTACTAGTGCGTGTGTATTAGTTTGTATGTACTAGTGTGTGTGTGTGTGTGTGTGTGTGTGTGTGTGTGTGTGTGTGTGTGTGTGTACAAGTGCGTCTGTATTAGTTTGTATTTACTAGTGTGTGTGTGTGTGTACAAGTGCGTCTGTATTAGTTTGTATTTACTAGTGTGTGTGTGTACCAGTGTGTGTGTACAAGTGTGTGTGTATTAGTTTGTATGTACTATTGCGTGTGTATTAATTTGTGTATTAGTGTGTGAATTGGTGTGTGTTTACATTTACATTTAAGTCATTTAGCAGACGCTCTTATCCAGAGCGACTTACAAATTGTGTTTTAGTGTGTGTGTTCTAGTGTGTGTGTGTTCTCGTGTGTGTGTTCTAGTGTGTGTGCACTAGTTTGTGTGTGCTACGGCGTGTGTGTGTGTGTGTGTGTGTGTGTGTGTGTGTGTGTGTGTGTGTGTGTGTGTGTGTGTGTGTGTGTGTGTGTGTGTGTGTGTGTGTGTGTGTGTGTGTGTGTGTGTGTGTGTGTACGTGCCTGACATTATGTGTTATGATCCTACAGAGAGTTCTCCAAGGAGAGAGAGAAGGCCCAGGCGCGAGGGGACTTCCAGAAGCTGAGGGAGAAGCAGCAGATGGAGGAGGACCTGTCTGGATACATGGACTGGATCACACAGGCTGAGACATGGATGAGTTTGACGAGGACGGTAACAGACGTGAGTACTGTGTGTGTCTAAAGGGGCACATAACCATTCCCACTGTAGGAATGTATGCTTTATGAAGGCTAATGTATGCTTTATGAAGCCTAATGTATGCTTTATGAAGCCTAATGTATGCTTTATGAAGCCTTAATGTATGCTATATGAAGCCTAATGTATGCTTTATGAAGCCTAATATATGCTTTATGAAGCCTAATGTATGCTTTTATGAAGCCTAATGTATGCTTTATGAAGCCTAATGTATGCTTTATGAAGCCTTAATGTATGCTATATGAAGCCTAATGTATGCTTTATGAAGCCTAATGTATGCTTTATGAAGCCTTAATGTATACTATATGAAGCCTTAATGTATACTATATGAAGCCTTAATGTATACTATATGAAGCTTTAATGTATACTATATGAAGCCTTAATGTATACTATATGAAGCCTTAATGTATACTATATGAAGCCTTAATGTATACTATATGAAGCCTTAATGTATACTATATGAAGCCTTAATGTATACTATATGAAGTCTTAATGTATACTATATGAAGCCTTAATGTATACTATATGAAGCCTTAATGTATACTATATGAAGCCTTAATGTATACTATATGCTTTATGAAGCCTTAATGTATACTATATGCTTTTATGAAGTCTTAATGTATACTATATGAAGCCTAATGTATACTATATGCTTTATGAAGCCTTAATGTATACTATATGAAGCCTTAATGTATACTATATGCTTTATGAAGCCTTGATGTATACTATATGAAGCCTTAATGTATACTATATGAAGCCTTAATGTATACTATATGCTTTGAAAGCCTTAATGTATACTATATGAAGCCTTAATGTATACTATATGAAGTCTTAATGTATACTATATGAAGCCTTAATGTATACTATATGAAATAATGTATACTATATGAAACCTTAATGTATACTATATGAAGCCTTAATGTATACTATATGAAGCCTTAATGTATACTATATGAAGCCTTAATGTATACTATATGAAGCCTTAATGTATACTATATGCTTTATGAAGCCTTAATGTATACTATATGAAGCCTTAATGTATACTATATGAAGCCTTAATGTATACTATATGAAGCCTTAATGTATACTTTATGAAGCCTTAATGTATACTATATGAAGCCTTAATGTATACTTTATGAAGCATTAATGTATACTATATGAAGCCTTAATGTATATATATGAAGCCTTAATGTATACTATATGCTTTATGAAGTCTTAATGTATACTATATGAAGCCTTAATGTATACTATATGAAGCCTTAATGTATACTATATGAAGCCTTAATGTATACTTTATAAAGCCTTAATGTATACTTTATGAAGCCTTAATGTATACTATATGAAGTCTTAATGTATACTTTATGAAGCCTTAATGTATACTATATGCTTTATGGCCTTTAATGTATACTATATGCTTTATGAAGTCTTAATGTATACTATATGAAGCCTAATGTATACTATATGCTTTATGAAGCCTTAATGTATACTATATGAAGCCTTAATGTATACTATATGCTTTATGAAGCCTTGATGTATACTATATGAAGCCTTAATGTATACTATATGAAGCCTTAATGTATACTATATGCTTTATGAAGCCTTAATGTATACTATATGAAGCCTTAATGTATACTATATGAAGCCTTAATGTATACTTTATGAAGCCTTAATGTATACTATATGAAGTCTTAATGTATACTTTATGAAGCCTTAATGTATACTATATGCTTTATAGCCTTAATGTATAATATATGAAGCCTTAATGTATACTTTGCCAAGCCTTAATGTATACTATATGAAGCCTTAATGTATACTATATGAAGTATTAATGTATACTATATGAAGCCTTAATGTATACTATATGAAGTCTTAATGTATGCTTTATGAAGCCTTTATAAGTTGTACTTCTTTAAAGATGTAATCCGGAAGGGGAAACAGTACCCACGGGTGTTGTTTTTTGTTTTGTTGACAAAGGAGTGTCGTGCATCATCTGCTCAATGATGTCAGAGGGGGGCGGTGTTGTTTACAGTAACTTCTTAATCGTTGTAATATTTCACGAACAGACGTGGCAGTTTCACCATTAGAATTCCAGCTTTCATTTGGGGACCTACAAATTCTAATGAAATCCGCTCACTGTCTTTTGGTACTGCAGTCTTGACTCTGTTCCATTAAAACAGAATGGACTGGGTTAGGGGTTGTTATATGGACTGGGTTAGGGTTGTTATATGGACTGGGTTAGGGTTGTTATATGGACTGGGTTAGGGTTGTTATATGGACTGGGTTAGGGTTGTTATATGGACTGGGTTAGGGTTGTTATAGTTTTAAATTGGGGTTGTTATAACAGAATGGACTGGGTTAGGGTTGTTATATGGACTGGGTTAGGGTTGTTATATGGACTGGGTTAGGGTTGTTATATGGACTGGGTTAGGGTTGTTATATGGACTGGGTTAGGGTCGTTATATGGACTGGGTTGTTAGCTGGGTTAGGATATATGGACTGGGTTAGGTTGTTATATGGACTGGGTTAGGGTTGTTATATGGACTGGGTTAGGGTTGTTATATGGACTGGGTTAGGGTTGTTATATGGACTGGGTTAGGGTTGTTATATGGACTGGGTTAGGGTTGTTATATGGACTGGGTTAGGGTTATATGTGGGTTAGTTATATGTTAAATAATGCACCGAACGAAGTAATACCG
>NC_068448.1:4055704-4063204 GCF_023373465.1 Oncorhynchus keta | reverse complement strand
GTGCTATCTTCACACCCTGCTCTAGAGCAGTCAGCTAGCCCATTATTCCTAGCCTCAGACTACTACTGGCCCTGTGCTATCTTCACACCCTGCTCCTAGAGCAGTCAGCTAGCCCATTATTCCTAGCCTCAGACTACTACTGGCCCTGTGCTATCTTCACACCCTGCTCTAGAGCAGTCAGCTAGCCCATTATTCCTAGCCTCAGACTACTACTGGCCCTGTGCTATCTTCACACCCTGCTCTAGAGCAGTCAGCTAGCCCATTATTCCTAGCCTCAGACTACTACTGGCCCTGTGCTATCTTCACACCCTGCTCTAGAGCAGTCAGCTAGCCCATTATTCCTAGCCTCAGACTACTACTGGCCCTGTGCTATCTTCACACCCTGCTCTAGAGCAGTCAGCTAGCCCATTATTCCTAGCCTCAGACTACTACTGGCCCTGTGCTATCTTCACACCCTGCTCTAGAGCAGTCAGCTAGCCCATTATTCCTAGCCTCAGACTACTACTGGCCCTGTGCTATCTTCACACCTCTGCTCTAGAGCAGTCAGCTAGCCCATTATTCCTAGCCTCAGACTACTACTGGCCCTGTGCTATCTTCACACCCTGCTCTAGAGCAGTCAGCTAGCCCATTATTCCTAGCCTCAGACTACTACTGGCCCTGTGCTATCTTCACACCCTGCTCTAGAGCAGTCAGCTAGCCCATTATTCCTAGCCTCAGACTACTACTGGCCCTGTGCTATCTTCACACCCTGCTCTAGAGCAGTCAGCTAGCCCATTATTCCTAGCCTCAGACTACTACTGGCCCTGTGCTATCTTCACACCCTGCTCTAGAGCAGTCAGCTAGCCCATTATTCCTAGCCTCAGACTACTACTGGCCCTGTGCTATCTTCACACCCTGCTCTAGAGCAGTCAGCTAGCCCATTATTCCTAGCCTCAGACTACTACTGGCCCTGTGCTATCTTCACACCCTGCTCTAGAGCAGTCAGCTAGCCCATTATTCCTAGCCTCAGACTACTACTGGCCCTGTGCTATCTTCACACCCTGCTCTAGAGCAGTCAGCTAGCCCATTATTCCTAGCCTCAGACTACTACTGGCCCTGTGCTATCTTCACACCCTGCTCTAGAGCAGTCAGCTAGCCCATTATTCCTAGCCTCAGACTACTACTGGCCCTGTGCTATCTTCACACCCTGCTCTAGAGCAGTCAGCTAGCCCATTATTCCTAGCCTCAGACTACTACTGGCCCTGTGCTATCTTCACACCCTGCTCTAGAGCAGTCAGCTAGCCCATTATTCCTAGCCTCAGACTACTACTGGCCCTGTGCTATCTTCACACCCTGCTCTAGAGCAGTCAGCTAGCCCATTATTCCTAGCCTCAGACTACTACTGGCCCTGTGCTATCTTCACACCCTGCTCTAGAGCAGTCAGCTAGCCCATTATTCCTAGCCTCAGACTACTACTGGCCCTGTGCTATCTTCACACCCTGCTCTAGAGCAGTCAGCTAGCCCATTATTCCTAGCCTCAGACTACTACTGGCCCTGTGCTATCTTCACACCCTGCTCTAGAGCAGTCAGCTAGCCCATTATTCCTAGCCTCAGACTACTACTGGCCCTGTGCTATCTTCACACCCTGCTCTAGAGCAGTCAGCTAGCCCATTATTCCTAGCCTCAGACTACTACTGGCCCTGTGCTATCTTCACACCCTGCTCTAGAGCAGTCAGCTAGCCCATTATTCCTAGCCTCAGACTACTACTGGCCCTGTGCTATCTTCACACCCTGCTCTAGAGCAGTCAGCTAGCCCATTATTCCTAGCCTCAGACTACTACTGGCCCTGTGCTATCTTCACACCCTGCTCTAGAGCAGTCAGCTAGCCCATTATTCCTATCCTCAGACTACTACTGGCCCTGTGCTATCTTCACACCCTGCTCTAGAGCAGTCAGCTAGCCCATTATTCCTAGCCTCAGACTACTACTGGCCCTGTGCTATCTTCACACCCTGCTCTAGAGCAGTCAGCTAGCCCATTATTCCTAGCCTCAGACTACTACTGGCCCTGTGCTATCTTCACACCCTGCTCTAGAGCAGTCAGCTAGCCCATTATTCCTAGCCTCAGACTACTACTGGCCCTGTGCTATCTTCACACCCTGCTCTAGAGCAGTCAGCTAGCCCATTATTCCTAGCCTCAGACTACTACTGGCCCTGTGCTATCTTCACACCCTGCTCTAGAGCAGTCAGCTAGCCCATTATTCCTAGCCTCAGACTACTACTGGCCCTGTGCTATCTTCACACCCTGCTCTAGAGCAGTCAGCTAGCCCATTATTCCTAGCCTCAGACTACTACTGGCCCTGTGCTATCTTCACACCCTGCTCTAGAGCAGTCAGCTAGCCCATTATTCCTAGCCTCAGACTACTACTGGCCCTGTGCTATCTTCACACCCTGATTAAATTAACAAACTTTTCCGATTTGACCCGCTCCTCCTCTCACCTGGTTGTGGACGTAGGCCTGACAGGAGTAACACCAGACCGATAGGTCAGAGAAGCTCAGCACCAGCCGGTGTTCTGACGCCACGCCGTGGGTTAACATGTGCTGGTTGACATAGCGACCACAGTACACCTTGACATAGCGAAGACAAAAAACACTAGTCAAGAGAATGGCATGTTACATCTCGCTATAATGTCCAAACACTAAATCCAGGACAACAAAGTTAATTGTATATCTTATTGCCGACAAT
This sequence comes from Oncorhynchus keta, assembly GCF_023373465.1. Lineage (NCBI taxonomy): Eukaryota > Metazoa > Chordata > Actinopteri > Salmoniformes > Salmonidae > Oncorhynchus > Oncorhynchus keta. The sequence continues at coordinate 4,060,482 of NC_068448.1, read as the reverse complement.
ATATTTCTCTTCATACTAAGAAGAGCGTTGCTTTGTGGTTGATAAATAATTTCTAAAGTTGTTTAAATGAAATGTACATGAATAGAAGTGATTCTGTTAAGATGTAGACGCGGGGTCGACCTCCAGACGCGGGTGGAGGTTCGACCTCCAGTAACCTCCAGTTACTCTAGACGCTGGTAGAGGTCCGACCTCTAGACGCTGGTAGAGGTCCGACCTCTAGACGCTGGTAGAGGTCCGACCTCTAGACGCTGGTAGAGGTCCGACCTCTAGACGCTGGTAGAGGTCGACCTCTAGACGCTGGTAGAGGTCCGACCTCTAGACGCTGGTAGAGGTCCGACCTCTAGACGCTGGTAGAGGTCCGACCTCTGGACGCTGGTAGAGGTCCGACCTCTGGACGCTGGTAGAGGTCCGACCTCTGACGCTGGTAGAGGTCCGACTCTCTGGACGCTGGTAGAGGTCCGACCTCTGGACGCTGGTAGAGGTCCGACCTCTGGACGCTGGTAGAGGTCCGACCTCTGGACGCTGGTAGAGGTCCGACCTCTGGACGCTGGTAGAGGTCCGACCTCTGACGCTGGTAGAGGTCCGACTCTCTGGACGCTGGTAGAGGTCCGACCTCTAGACGCTGGTAGAGGTCCGACCTCTAGACGCTGGTAGAGGTCCGACTCTCTAGACGCTGGTAGAGGTCCGACCTCTAGACGCTGGTAGAGGTCCGACCTCTAGACGCTGGTAGAGGTCCGACCTCTAGACGCTGGTAGAGGTCCGACCTCTAGACGCTGGTAGAGGTCCGACTCTAGACGCTGGTAGAGGTCCGACCTCTAGACGCTGGTAGAGGTCCGACCTTCTAGACGCTGGTAGAGGTCCGACCTCTAGACGCTGGTAGAGGTCCGACCTCTAGACGCTGGTAGAGGTCCGACCTCTAGACGCTGGTAGAGGTCCGACCTCTAGACGCTGGTAGAGGTCCGACCTCTAGACGCTGGTAGAGGTCCGACCTCTAGACGCTGGTAGAGGTCCGACCTCTAGACGCTGGTAGAGGTCCGACCTCTAGACGCTGGTAGAGGTCCGACCTCTAGACGCTGGTAGAGGTCCGACCTCTAGACGCTGGTAGAGGTCCGACCTCTAGACGCTGGTAGAGGTCCGACCTCTAGACGCTGGTAGAGGTCCGACCTCAGACGCTGGTAGAGGTCCGACTCTAGACGCTGGTAGAGGTCCGACCTCTAGACGCTGGTAGAGGTCCGACCTCTAGACGCTGGTAGAGGTCCGACCTCTAGACGCTGGTAGAGGTCCGACCTCTAGACGCTGGTAGAGGTCCGACCTCTAGACGCTGGTAGAGGTCCGACCTCTAGACGCTGGTAGAGGTCCGACCTCTAGACGCTGGTAGAGGTCCGACCTTCTAGACGCTGGTAGAGGTCCGACCTCTAGACGCTGGTAGAGGTCCGACCTCTAGACGCTGGTAGAGGTCCGACCTCTAGACGCTGGTAGAGGTCCGACCTCTAGACGCTGGTAGAGGTCCGACCTCTAGACGCTGGTAGAGGTCCGACCTCTAGACGCTGGTAGAGGTCCGACTCCTAGACGCTGGTAGAGGTCCGACTCTAGACTGGTAGAGGTCCGACCTCTAGACGCTGGTAGAGGTCCGACCTCTAGACGCTGGTAGAGGTCCGACCTCTAGACGCTGGTAGAGGTCCGACCTCCTAGACGCTGGTAGAGGTCCGACTCTAGACGCTGGTAGAGGTCCGACCTCTAGACGCTGGTAGAGGTCCGACCTCTAGACGCTGGTAGAGGTCCGACCTCTAGACGGCTGGTAGAGGTCCGACCTCTAGACGCTGGTAGAGGTCCGACCTCTAGACGCTGGTAGAGGTCCGACCTCTAGACGCTGGTAGAGGTCCGACCTCTAGACGCTGGTAGAGGTCCCACTCTAGACGCTGGTAGAGGTCCGACCTCTAGACGCTGGTAGAGGTCCGACCTCTAGACGCTGGTAGAGGTCGACCTCTGGACGCTGGTAGAGGTCCGACTCTAGACGCTGGTAGAGGTCGGACTCTCTAGACGCTGGTAGAGGTCGGACCTCTAGACGCTGGTAGAGTGTCGGACCTCTAGACGCTGGTAGAGGTCGGACCTCTAGACGCTGGTAGAGGTCGACCTCTAGACGCTTGGTAGAGGTCGACCTCTAGACGCTGGTAGAGGTCGACCTCTAGACGCTGGTAGAGGTGGACCTCTAGACGCTGGTAGAGGTCGGACCTCTAGACGCTGGTAGAGGTCGGACCTCTAGACGCTGGTAGAGGTCGACCCTCTAGACGCTGGGTAGAGGTCGACCTCTAGACGCTGGTAGAGGTCGACCTCTAGACGCTGAGTAGAGGGCTCCACCTCTAGACGCTGGTAGAGGCTTCCACTCCTAGATGCTGGGTAGAGGTCGAATTCTCAGACGCTGGTAGAGGCTTCCACCTCTGGACGCTGGTAGAGGTCGACCTCTAGACGCTGGTAGAGGTCGACCTCTAGAGGCTGGTACTGGAGAAGATGTGAGGTTAAGAGGACAGGAAGTGTCCTTTGTTTCCAGTACCTTGTAGCAGCAGAGACAGATCCAGTTCTCAGTGTCGGTTCCACAGTCCTCACAGGGCCGAAACACATCTATACCTCCAACAGGAACAGGCCTCACTGAGTCTAGGTGGGGGCACCAGGACAGGGGATCTACCACGTACATGGAGCTCTGGGGGAGGGGGTTGGTCGAAAAAAAAAGGTGAAAATTGCTCTCTTGAAAATACTGAAAAGTTACATGAGATTTCTGCCTCAATCGCCAATTGTTATCTTCGGCGTACTGAGATTTTAGACTATTTTCTCTTTACTTTGCATTTAGACAAGACCTGGAGGGTTGGATCCACAGTTCTACCGATAACACCTCAACAAATCATAATTTAATACTGAAAGGAGAAAACTGAATATCATCTGTACCCCGTCCACATCCTGGTTTCCACAGAACAGCTCAAACACCGGCTCCTGGAGCAACCAGACGCCCTTCCACCGCACCGCTCTCCTGGTCTCCCTTGGTAACTGGGTCTGAGGTATGCCATGGCGACCGCCTAGGATGGTAATTCAGTAACAATGTATCTAGCCAGTCGAGCCAGTCAATAGGAGAAAAGGTTCACATTTCCAATCATTGATAACGGCAGCGTAGCCTAGTGGTTAAGAGCGTTGGACTAGTAACCGGAAGGTTGCAAGTTCAAACCCCGAGCTGACAAAGGTACAAATCTGTCGTTCTGCCCCTGAACAGGCAGTTAACCCACTGTTCCTAGACCAGTTAACCCACTGTTCCTAGGCCAGTCATTGAAAATAAGAATTAGTTATTAACTGACTTGCCTAGTTAAATAAAGGTAAAATAAAATTTAAAAAACCTTGAGGTGAAAATAAACACTGTCTGTTTCTGATGGAGGTCAGAGTCGAAGGCCTGCATTTAATTTTTTAAAATTTAACCTTAATTTAACTAGGAAAGTCAGTTAAGAACAAATTCTTAATTACAATGGCGGCCTAGGAACAGTGAGTTAACTGGTCTAGGAACAGTGGGTTAACTGGTCTAGGAACAGTGGGTTAACTGGTCTAGGAACAGTGGGTTAACTGGTCTAGGAACAGTGGGTTAACTGGTCTAGGAACAGTGGGGTTAACTGGTCTAAGAACAGTGGGTTAACTGGTCTAGGAACAGTGAGTTAACTGGTCTAGGAACAGTGGGTTAACTGGTCTAGGACCAGTGGGTTAACTGGTCTAGGAACAGTGGGTTAACTGGTCTAGGAACAGTGGGTTAACTGGTCTAAGAACAGTGGGTTAACTGGTCTAGGAACAGTGGGTTAACTGGTCTAGGAACAGTGGGTTAACTGGTCTAAGAACAGTGGGTTAACTGGTCTAAGAACAGTGGGTTAACTGGTCTAAGAACAGTGGGTTAACTGGTCTAGGAACAGTGGGTTAACTGGTCTAAGAACAGTGGGTTAACTGGTCTAAGAACAGTGGGTTAACTGGTCTAGGAACAGTGGGTTAACTGGTCTAAGAACAGTGGGTTAACTGGTCTAAGAACAGTGGGTTAACTGGTCTAGGAACAGTGGGTTAACTGGTCTAGGAACAGTGGGTTAACTGGTCTAAGAACAGTGGGTTAACTGGTCTAGGAACAGTGGGTTAACTGGTCTAGGAACAGTGGGTTAACTGGTCTAGGAACAGTGGGTTAACTGGTCTAAGAACAGTGGGTTAACTGGTCTAAGAACAGTGGGTTAACTGGTCTAAGAACAGTGGGTTAACTGGTCTAAGAACAGTGGGTTAACTGGTCTAAGAACAGTGGGTTAACTGGTCTAAGAACAGTGGGTTAACTGGTCTAGGAACAGTGGGTTAACTGGTCTAGGAACAGTGGGTTAACTGGTCTAAGAACAGTGGGTTAACTGGTCTAAGAACAGTGGGTTAACTGGTCTAAGAACAGTGGGTTAACTGGTCTAAGAACAGTGGGTTAACTGGTCTAAGAACAGTGGGTTAACTGGTCTAAGAACAGTGGGTTAACTGGTCTAAGAACAGTGGGTTAACTGGTCTAAGAACAGTGGGTTAACTGGTCTAAGAACAGTGGGTTAACTGGTCTAAGAACAGTGGGTTAACTGGTCTAGGAACAGTTGGGTTAACTGGTCTAGGAACAGTGGGTTAACTCGGTCTAGGAACAGTGGGTTAACTGGTCTAGGAACAGTGGGTTAACTGGTCTAAGAACAGTGGGTTAACTGGTCTAGGAACAGTGGGTTAACTGGTCTTAGGAACAGTGGGGTTAA
>NC_068448.1:3989013-4055604 GCF_023373465.1 Oncorhynchus keta | reverse complement strand
CTCTGCATGCTGGGAGTGATTGGTGCATGCTGGGAATTGTTTGAGTGAAGGAGTGCGTGTGTTGTGGAGAGTTAGATATTCACAACTTTCTTTCGGTTTTCTATTTCTTGGTGCATGATTAACGTTATTATTTTTTTTTGTGTGGTAGAATTAAGTATTTTGTTTTGCGTATCAGAATTACCCAGATTTTGGCGGGGATGGCAGCCCGAATGGGGATGCCGTCCCTGTCACTTCGGCACGGCTTTAGGTGTGTTACTGAAGCTGCTGTCACGGTGGAGGAGTTTCTGGTCGCCGTAGGAGAGAAGGTAGGATATGAGAATATCGCTTATGCATCTCGGATGAATAAAGCTGTGGTGGTATTTCTTAAAGAAGAGTGTCTGGTAGATCGGATGGTTGAGCATGGTGTACTTCTTAAAGGAATGTTTATTCAAGTTACGCCGCTTTTTCCCCGTCAACAAGGGTAACGATTTCAAATGTACCACCGTTTATTCCAAATGAGCTATTGAGCGCGAGTTATTGCGCTTTGGGAAGTTCGCCAGTTCAATTAAGGTTGTCCCGTTGGGTTGCAAACACCCGGCGTTGAAACAGGTAATGTCATTTCGGCGACAGGTGTTTATGTTTTTGGACTCACCGGAGCAGACTTTAGAGTTATCGTTTAAAATCAAGTATGACAACAGATTGTATATGGTTTATGCTAGTACGGGTAATCAACGGTGTTTTGAGTGTGGAGAGTTTGGTCATAAGCGACATGCTTGCCCGAAAAGGGAGAAGGCAGAGGGAGGGGCACAGGTGGTTATCGTAACGCCTGGGCCCGCTGATGTAGGTAGAGGTGAGCTGACAGCGGTAGAGCAGCCACAAGCACCTGTTGCTGAGGAACAAGTTATCCTTGTTGAGGGCACGGGGTTGCAACTTGTATTAGAAGGTAATGTTATGCAGCAGAAAAATATTGTTGTAGAAGGTAAGGATGTATCTGAAGAGCCAGTTCCTCAGACTGGTGAGCAGGTGCCCAGTATGAGTGCTGGGGTAAAGGAGGGGGTTCATGTGGAGCTAGGCTCCCAGGGAGTGGAGGAGATGCCCACTACGAGTGCTGGGGTTCATGTAGAGCTAGGCTCCCAGGTAGTGGAGGAGTTGTCCATTATGAGTAATGAGGTACAAGAGGGTTTTCATGTGGAGCTAAGCTCTCAGGTAGTGGAGGAGATTCCCACTACGAGTGCTGGGGTTCATGTGGAGCTAGGCTCCCAGTTAATGGAGGAGATGCCCACTATGAGTAGTGATGTTCAGGTGGGGCTAGTCTCCCAGGTAGTGGAGGAGATGCTTGGTACGAGTGATGAGGTGCAAGTGGGGAGTGTTGAAAGGGATGAGGTAGAGGGAGTCAGTTGTCTGTGGTCTCAGCTGAGGAGGATCAAGAGAAGGATATGGATATCTCGTTAGATATGACAGCTGATGGCGAGGACTCAGTTTATGATCTAGAGGAGGTAAATGAGTTTCTGGATCAGACTTTTGGGAAATCTGTCAAATTGGCAGATTATTTTGATGTTGATAAGTTTGTGAGGTCAGCTGTGATGTTACAGAAGACGGTGGGGTTAGACCAGCTGAGTGAGAAGAAGCGGTTTCGCTTGAGGAAATTTATTACTGCTGTTGCAGCAGCAAAAGGTGGCGGGAAACGTGTTCAGGTTAAGAGAAGAAAAAAGAATAATGATGATGATCATGCCTCATAGGGTGTCTTTTTTCTTGTTGGTTTCTCTGTGGGCTCTTCTGCTTTTCTTTTCTCTTTTCTATATGGAAGTACTAAGGGTAGGTTCTCTTAATATTAATGGGGGAAGGGACAGGAATAAGAGGGCTTGGGTTTTAGAAGTAATAAAACAGAAAAGGCTTAATGTAGTTTTCCTACAGGAGACACATAGTGATGAGGAAAATGAGGTTGACTGGGGTATGTGGTGGGAGGGGCAGCATGTACTCAGTCATGGTACTAATTTCAGTACTGGGGTGGCAATCTTGTTTTCCTCAGGCTTAGGGGTGACTGTGGTATCTACAACAGAGATTGTCAAGGGTCGGGCTTTATTGGTCAAGGTGGATGTTATGGGGTTTTTGTTTGTTTTTTTGAATGTTTATGCTCCTAATGAGGGTACAGAGCGTATTGCTGTTTTTGATCAGATAAAGGAAACCTTAAGACAGTGTGATCAAGAGGGGTGTATGGTTTTAGGGGTGACTGGAATTGTACAGTGGATTTTACTGTTGATCGCACCGCTGAAGAACCTCACCTGCGGTCAGCCACTTGCCTGTCTGGCCTATTAAATGAGTTTGAGCTTTCTGATGTGTGGAGAGTAAGGAATGCAAAAGTTAGGCAGTACACATGGCTAAAAATTAATGAAGGTCGTGTCAGTGCAGCAAGGTTAGACAGGTTGTATGTATCTGAGCAATACTGTAGTAGGGTTGGAAGGTGTGCCATTACTCCTGTGGGATTTTCAGATCATCATGTTGTTTCTGTTGATATTCACATGTCCTGTCCACGAAGGTCATCACCTTACTGGTATTTTAATGTTAAATTGTTACATGATGTCATGTTTTGTGACAGGTTTGTGTTGTTTTGGGAAAAATGGAGGGTTATAAAGGGGAATTTTGAGTCCTTGAGACAATGGTGGGAGGTTGGGAAGGCCCAAATACGAGTTTTTTGTCAACAGTATACTGCTCTGTCTCAAACTGAAGTTAAAGAGACTATCAAGGCCCTTGAACAGGATATCAAGTCTATTGAATTGAAGCTGCTCACTCAGAACGACCCTGGACTAGTCATGAACTTACAGGACAAGAGACATGAACTGAGGTCGTTTCTGCATGAAAGAGTGAAGGGTGCCTTGATTAGGTCTCGTTTCGCTTCCCTCAAGGATATGGATGCTCCCAGTGCTTTTTTTTTTAACCTCGGACAGTCGACGTTACAACGTAAACAGATGGTCTGCCTTCGTCTCCCTGATGGGAAGGTGACCACGGATGACAGTGAAATGCGTCAACATGCCGTGGATTTCTACTCTGTCCTCTATAAGGCGGAGGATTGTGACTCTCTGTGTACTGAACAGTTGTTACATGGTCTTCCTCAATTGGGACCTGAGCAGAGAGTCGTATTGGATGCTGACATTACACTGCAGGAGCTGTCCACAGCAGTTATGCAGCTCTCATCAGGCCGAGCCCCTGGCATCGATGGTTTACCATCTGAGTTCTATAAGCACTTTTGGGGGTCTATTGGGGAGGATTTTTATGAAGTGCTGTGTGAATCTTTTCATGAGGGTTCTCTTCCTGTATCCTGTCAACGTGCGGTGCTTTCACTGTTGCCAAAAAAGGGGATTTGGCTCTCATAAAAAATTGGAGACCTGTTGCTTTGCTGTGCGCAGAATACAAAATTGTTTCTAAATGTCTCTCAAACAGGTTGAAAGAGTATCTGGGACTGTTGATCCACAAGGACCAGTCTTACTGTGTACCTGATCGCTCTATTGTTGACAACTTGTTTATAATAAGAGATGTTTTAGACATTTGTAAACTGTCTGATGTAAATGTGGGTTTACTTTCGTTAGATCAGGAGAAGGCTTTTGATCGTGTGGACCACCAGTACTTGTTTAAAACAATGAAAGCCTTTGGGTTTGGGGATGTTTTTCTGTCATGGGTGAATTTACTGTATGCTGGAGCCTCGTGTATGGTGAAGGTGGGTGGTGGTTTAAGTTGCCCCATCCCTGTCCAAAGGGGCATCAGGCAGGGATGCCCAATTTCAGGGCAGTTATATAGTCTGGCGATTGAACCAATGCTTTGTTTTTTAAGAGCGAAGCTTACTGGTTTCTCTGTGCCAGGTGTAATGAAGGGTCCCACGATAGCACTCTCTGCGTATGCAGATGACGTGATAGTTTTTATTACAGGGGTGAGGATGTTAAGGTTCTCTCAAACACTTTAAAGGTGTATGAGGGGGCCTCCTCAGCTAGAGTCAATTGGGGAAAGAGTGAAGCGCTGTGGGCAGGTCGGCTTCAAACGGGGTCCACTCCAAGGTTACCAGGGGGCTTCAGTGGGGCAGAGATGGGATGAAGACTTTGAGGGTTTTCTAGGCTCTGATGTCTTTCAGAAAAAGAACTGGGAGGGTGTATTGGAGAAAGTGTGTGCCAGACTGTCAAGATGGAAATGGTTGCTACCCCAGCTGTCTTATAGGGGAAGGGTCCTGGTAGCTAATAATCTTGCTGCCTCTACCCTGTGACACAGGCTAATGATTTTGCAGCCACCAAAGGGTCTGATACAAGAGCTTCAGAGGACCCTTGTCAATTTCTTCTGGTCTGGACAACACTGGATCAAAGCTGCAGCCCTGTACCTGCCACTGCACGAGGGTGGGCAAGGCCTGGTGGACATTTCTTCTAGGATCATGGCTTTCCGGCTCCAAGCAGCCCAGAGATTGTTGTACAGAGACTGTTCGAGCTGGGCTGAAACAGCCTACACATTGATGAGGAGAGCGGGCTGTTTGGGCTTAGACAAGCATCTTTTCCTCTTAAAGCTGGAGGGGTGATTTGACTGGCCTGACTCCATTTTATGAGTCTGTTATGCAGGCTTGGAGAGTCTTTGTCAAGTCCCGTAAGGCCTGCACGCCACCAGGGATGTGGCTTTTGAAGAGCCTCTTTTTCACAACACTGCCATCCAGTCCCGTGTTCTGGGTTCAGCTAGCCTACGTTCATGCCTGTTAGGCGTGGGGTGTACCAAGCTGGGTCATCTGATGCGGAGCAGGAGCAGATCGTTGGAGGAGCTGGGAGAAAGAGCGGGGATCCGATCATCTCGCCTACTGAGGAAGGTCGTCGATGAGGTTTGCGACTCGTTGCCAGTGCCTCATCTGCAGTATGTGACTGACACTTCCAATTCTGATCGGTGGAAGGAGGGTCTGGATTATGTGTTCCCTGCACTGATTGTTAGTGCTGCGATAGGGGCATTTGAAGAGGACGTGGGGATGCTGCTTTCCTTCGATACCCCGGAGCTGGGGGAGTTCAAGGAGGTGGGAAAGAAGGCCATGTACAGAACATGTGTAAAGGTGTCCCATGCCTCTTCCCTGGAAGGGGTAAAATCGACGAGGTGGGCGGATGTGCTTGGTCCAGGTGCCTCTCCAAAAGGCTGTTGGCGATCATTATATAAACTGCCTATTGATAAGAGGACAGCTGACCTCCAATGGAGGATAATACATGGAGCTATAGCCACTAACATGCATCTGGTACACCTGGACCCTACTGTTGGGGAGGGGTGTCCATTCTGTGCTGAGTCTGAATCTCTGCCACATCTGTTTTTACTGTGTCCCAGGTTGGTTGGGATGATTCAACTGATCACTGATTGGTTCTCAACGTTGGGAGAGGTTTTCTCTTCCCAACTGTATATATTTGGGCCAAAGTACAGGTTCAGTCAAAAGGGTGTAGTTGTGTTGCTTAATTTTCTGTTAGGGGCAGCAAAATTAGCGATATGGAAGACCCGAAAGAACAGTATTCGGGGACAGGGGTCTGTGGATGTGGTGGGAATGCTGGAGGGAATGTTGGCAGCGAGACTAAGGGTTGAGTTTGCATATTATAAACTTGTCAACAATATCGATCTGTTTTTGAGTATATGGGGTATTCAGAGGCTGTTGTGTGTAGTTACTGTGGAGGAGGAATTGGAGTTGTGTTTTTAATTGATGTGTAACTGTGGTTTTGTATGAGTTTTTATTGTGTGGTGGGCCCCAGACCCAATAAAGAGTATTTAAAACTCAAAAACTCTCTCTCTCTCTCTCTCTCTCTCTCTCTCTCTCTCTCTCTCTCTCTCTCATGAATCATGAAGTGGAACGACATTTATTGGATATTTCTAACTTTTTTAACAAATCAAAAACTGAAGAATTGGGCATGCAAAATTTTTCAGCCCCTTTACAGCAAACTCTCTCCAGAAGTTCAGTGAGGATCTCTGAATGATCCAATGTTGACCTAAATGACCAATGATGATAAATACAATCCACCTGTGTGTAATCAAGTCTCCGTATAAATGCACCTGCACTGTGATAGTCTCAGAGGTCCGTTAAAAGCGCAGAGAGCATCATGAAGAACAAGGAACACACCAGGCAGGTCCGAGATACTGTTGTGAAGAACTTTAAAGCCGGATTTGGAAACAAAAGATTTCCCAAGCTTTAAACATCCCAAGGAGCACTGTGCAAGCGATAATATTGAAATGGAAGGAATATCAGACCACTGCAAATCTACCAAGACCTGGCCGTCCCTCTAAACTTTCAGCTCATACAAGGAGAAGACTGATCAGAGATGCAGCCAAGAGGCCCATGATCACTCTGGATGAACTGCAGAGATCTACAGCTGAGGTGGGAGACTCTGTCCATAGGACAACAATCAGTTGTATATTACACAAATCTGGCCTTTATGGAAGAGTGGCAAGAAGAAAGCCATTTCTTAAAGATATCCATAAAAAGTGTAGTTTAAAGTTTGCCACAAGCCACCTGGGAGACACACCAAACATGTGGAAGAAGGTGCTCTGGTCGGATGAAACCAAAATTGAACTTTTTGGCAACAATGCAAAACGTTATGTTTGGCGTAAAAGCAACACAGCTCATCACCCTGAACACAACATCCCCACTGTCAAACATGGTGGTGGCAGCATCATGGTTTGGGCCTGCTTTTCTTCAGCAGGGACAGGGAAGATGGTTAAAATTGATGGGAAGATGGATGGAGCCAAATACAGGACCATTCTGGAAGAAAACCTGATGGAGTCTGCAAAAGACCTTAGACTGGGACGGAGATTTGTCTTCCAACAAGACAATGATCCAAAACATGAAGCAAAATCTACAATGGAATGGTTCCAAAATAAACATATCCAGGTGTTAGAATGGCCAAGTCAAAGTCCAGACCTGAATCCAATCGAGAATCTGTGGAAAGAACTGAAAACTGCTGTTCACAAATGCTCTCCATCCAACCTCACTGAGCTCGAGCTGTTTTGCAAGGAGGAATGGGAAAAGAATGTCAGTCTCTCGATGTGCAAAACTGATAGAGACATACCCCAAGTGACTTACAGCTATAAAATCGCAGCAAAAGGTGGCGCTACAAAGTATTAACTTAAGAGTGCTGAATAATTTTACACGCCCAATTTTTCACTTTTTGATTTGTTAAAAAAGTTTGAAATATCCAATAAATGTCGTTCCACTTCATGATTGTGTCCCACTTGTTGTTGATTCTTCACAAAAAAATACAGTTTTATATCTTTATGTTTGAAGCCTGAAATGTGGCAAAAGTTCGCAAAGTTCAAGGGGCCCGAATACTTTCGCAAGGCACTGTATATATATTGATTAGTTCAGTTGTTTTAAGGGTATCTTGTTTAACTATCACTAAACACGTATAGGGGTGGTGGGATCTTTGAGGTTGGTTTTTCGCGAGGGCACAACCAGCGGGTGGGGCTGGTTGCAATGGCCACTCGCGGAAGTGTAAGTCGGAGGCATGGAGTAAAGATTCCTGCGGCGGCCGGGTGTTCAGTGGAAGAATGTAGCTTGGCTGTGGGTGCTATCATTGGGTATGATAGCATCAAATCAGCCTCAAGGATGAATAGCGCTGTAGTGATATTCTTAGATTCAATTGAAAAGGTGAATAAGATAGTTGAGAGGGGTGTTGTGTTGCGGGAGTCACAGATGTCGGTATTTCCGCGTATGAATCCGGAGAAGAAAGTTATACTTTCTAACGTGCCACCATTTGTTAGAGATGAAGTGTTGGAGCGAGAGTTATCTCGCCATGGTCAAATCGTATCTACAATAAAGAAGGTTATTTTTGGATGCAAATCTCCGTTGTTGAAACATGTTATGTCTCATAGGAGACAAGTGCATATGATTTTAAAAATGGACGGAGATTAACTGAATTTAGCATTCAGTTTTAAGATTGATGGATTTGATTATCTTCTATGCATCCACTGAATCAATGAAATGCTTTGGCTGTGGAAGAGAGGGGCATTTGGTGCGTAGTTGTCCCGAGAACGAGCGCGCTGAGCCTGGTAGTAGCTCTAGTGCTGGTGCAACTAACGCACCACCGCGAAGGGATGAACATACTAAGGGTGCAGGGGAAGAGAGAAGGTGGGCAGATGTGGTTGGAAAAGTAGGAGAGGAAGGCATTGTGGATACGGGGGCAATTATGGTAGATCAGAACAAAGAGGGAGGGGAAACAGAAGGTGAGATTGCGACTGCCGTCGCTGAGGTGGTGCTGGAAAATGAAATTGGAGGTCAAGAGGAGATTGAAATAACGGAAAAGGAAGCGGATGTTTTCAAAATACCGAGGAGTAAAAGGAAGAATTTAAGGGGTGGTGAAGGGTCTAATTCTAAGAGAAAGGTAGAGATTGATAAATCAGTTGAAGATTAACAAGTTGTGGAGATGGTGGAGTTTTCTTCTGGGGAGGATAGCGAGAGTGAGTCATCTGACGCGTCACAACAATATAGTGAGATAAATGGGGTGGAAGGGAGGTATGGGATCGAGAAGATACGTCAATTTCTGAAGTTGACAAAAGGGAAGAAATATATGCAGGATTACAATGTAACTGATTTTTTTCCCTGAACGTGAATTGTTTATTGAATCAGCAAAGTTTCTGATGTCAAAAATTACAGGGGGAAGTTTGAAAAGCCCTGAAATTGCTAGACTCAAGAAAGTGGTCACGAGAGTGATGAGTGATGTAAATTCTAAAGAAAATGAAAGAGTTCAGTTGCAGTTTTAACTCTGTAAAGAGATGTGGTGGCTGTATCTTCCTTTGTATATTTCTTTCATCCATGAGCAGTTTTAAGATTTCTTCTGTAAACGTAAATGGGGCAAGAGAGAGCCATAAAAAAATAGCCATGGTGTATGAGTTAATTAGGGGAAAGGGAAGTGACATACATTTTCTACAAGAAACGCATAGTAATTTGGAAAATGAAGTTGTGGCAACAGGAGTGGGGGGGGACAGTGGTGTGTAGTCATAAAAACTCAAAAAGTGGGGGTGTAGTTAATCTTGTTCTCAAAAGGGTTTTTGCCTTTGTCATATGAGGTTTAAGAGGTAGTTGAGGGGAGGTTATTAAAAGTTAGAGCAAGGTATGAAAACATCACTATGTGTCTGATAAATGTATATGCCCCAGTGGTGACAGTTGAGAGGGTATGTTTTTTAGAGACATTATCAAATACCATTGAGACATGTAACAAAGAAGATTATTTATTTATTGCTGGGGATTTTAACTGCACAGTTAGCGATTTAAATAGAAATCACCAAGAACCTCATATACCCTCAAGGACTTTTTAAACGTCTCATCAATATTTATGGCACACGTTTGAGGCGTTTGGGTTCAGCTCTGGTTTTATTGTCATGATAAAGGTGATATATGGTGACATTGAAAGTGTATTGAAAGTTAACTGTGGTTTGAGTGCTCCTTTTAAAGTGTGTAGAGGTATTAGGCAGGGATGTTCTTTGTCAGGAATGTTATATGCCATTGCTATAGAGCCACTACTAAATAGCATTAGAAGTCGCATTGCAGGGCTGTACTTTTCAGAGGATATTCCTCCTATTCGTCTCTCAGCCTATGCTGATGATGTAGTTGTGTTAGTGAAAAATCAAGCGGAAGTGGATAGCTTGAGTCTAATGGTTGATCGTTTTAGGGGAATATCCTCTGCAAAGGTAAATTGGGAAAAGAGTTGTGCTTTACAGATTAGAGAATGGTCTGGAGGGATCATGGCTTTGACAGGGGGCTAGAATGGTGTAAGGGAGGTTTTAAGTATCTTGGAGTGTACCTAGGAGATGAGGGGACTATGGAAAAACATTGGAGTGGGGTGGTTGAAATGGTGGAAGGGAGGATGAGGAGATGGTGTTGGTTATTATCTCGTATGTCATATAGGGGCGTACTATTATAGTTAACAATGTGATTGCATCTGCACTGTGGCATCGGTTGTCAGTTTTAGAACCACCATCTGGCCTTCTGGATAAGATACAGGCAATTATTGTTGATTTCTTTTTGGAATAAATATCACTGGGTTCCACAAAGTGTTTTGTATTTGTCAAAAGAGGAGGGGGACAAGGTCTTGTACATCTTGCTAGTAGGGCTGCTGCTTTCCGGTTTCAGTTTATTCAAAGGTTGCTTCATGGACCTGGAAAATGTGGTGTGGAGAGGGGTGGCAGGTCTTATATTGCAGCGGGTTGGAGGATTAGGTTTAAAGAAGGCTTTATTTCTGGTTGATAGTAGCCAGATTTCTAGGGAGGGAGTACCTCCGTTTTACAGATGCCTTCTCAGAGTGTGGAGCATAATGAATCCAGACGAACTTCAGCGGAGTCAGTGCATTGGCTGTTGGAGGAACCTCTGGTGTATGGGGCAAGACTGGATTGTACAACTGCAGCTGTTCCACATTTCTCCAAGATTCTGGTGAAGGGGAAAATCATCACCTTAAGACAGTTAATGGCCATGGCTGGGCCCGCCTTAATGGATGGAAGACGGGTGGCAGAACATTTGGGGATGAGGTCGGAAAGGATTGTCGGACAAATGCTGGGGAGCTGCAGGAAGGCTCTGTCAGCAGAAGAATGGGGTATGCTTAGTAGCCACAAGAAGAAGGTACAAGATGAAGACGTCTCATTTCCAAGACTAGGGATTACACCAAATATCCCAGAGTCAGAAAGAAAGGCGTTATTGCTGGATTTGAGAGGGTTGGAGGAGGTGGGTTTGGATGAGGTGAATGGGAAGGACTTGTATAGGGGGTGTGTCAAGGTGTTGAATAAAGATAAATTGAAAAATAGAAAAGACACTCCATGGAGGGTAAAATTGGGCATTGATGACAAGGTAAAGCCAGCATGGAGAGCACTGTACAAGCCACCGTTACAAAAGGGTACTGGTGATATGCAATGGACGGTTTTACATGGCATCATTGCAGTTAATGCTTTTGTATCTGTTATTAACTCAGATGTTAGAGATGGATGTCCTTTTTGTAATATAAGAGAAACCATTTTTCACTGTTTTATGGAGTGTGAGAGGATAAAACCTCTATTGGAAATGCTGGAATCTTTGTTTAAAGCTGTAGGGGAGTTTTTCAATAACACTGTTTTTATTTTGGGGTTTCAATATAGCAAACAACAGAAAAGAAAATGTCAAATGTTAAATTTTATTTTGGGACGAGCTAAGATGTCAATTTCTCTGAGTAGGAAATATAGGATAGAAACGGGATATGGGCAGGATGTAAGATGTGTTTTTAAAGGATTAGTGAAAGCAAGAATAAAAGTAGATTTTGAGTTCTTTTCAGCTGTAAAATATCTCCTATTATTTGAGGAGAAGTGGGCTCCTACGAAGGAGCGCTTTGTTTTGTAGAGGAGGGGAAATTATTTTTTGCTGATGAAATAAGTTGAATGTATATGTTATGTATTTATTTTTGTTTAGGAATTACATTTGTTGTTTCATTTCTGAAAAGGCAGTGTGTCATTATTTATGTTAACCCTTGAGTGAAAAATAAAGGTTTTATAAAAACTCAAAAATCTCTCTCTCTCTCTCTCTCTCTCTCTCTCTCTCTCTCTCTCTCTCTCTCTCTCTCTCTCTCTCTCTCTCTCTCTCTCTCTCTTCAATTCAAGGGCTTTATTGGCATGGGAAACATGTGTTAACATTGCCAAAGCAAGTGAGGTGGACAACATACAAAGTGAATATATAAAGTGAAAAACAACAAAAATTAACAGTAAACATTACACATACAGAAGTTTAAAAACAGTAAAGACATTACAAATGTCATATTATATATATATATGTACAATGTACAAATAGTTAAAGGACACAAGATAAAATGGATAAGCATAAATACGGGTTGTATTTACAATGGTGTTTGTTCTTCACTGGTTGCCCTTTTCTCGTGGCAACAGGTCACAAATCTTGCTGCTGTGATGGCACACTGTGGAATTTCACCCAAAAGATATGGGAGTTTTTCAAAATTGGATTTGTTTTCGAATTCTTTGTGGATCTCTCTCTCCCCCCCCACCTCCCCTCAGCAGCAGGTGCACTTGAGGTAAGCAGCCGGAACCAGTTTCAGCTTGACATAAGCTATACATTTGATTTACTTTCAATAGGCTGACACAGAAAACAACTTCACAAAATTCTTATCTCCTGCCACTAGTTTGATTAACAGAGAACTGGTCCTCATTACCAGAGTCTCCTGGCAATTATATTACACCCAATCTTACTCAGAATGTCAGGTCTGTTGTTCCCCCTCAAATCAGGCCAGAGGTTAAGTAACCTAGCCTAGGGGATATAAACCTCTCTCTCTCTCTCTCTCTCTCTCTCTCTCTCTCTCACTCCCCCTCTCTCTGTCCTCAGGGTAGATAAGCTGGCCTAGGGGGGTTCTAGGGGGGTTCTGCTCTTTGGGTTGGTTGACAAGGCTGATTCATTACTGACGTCATCGGTGGCCTTAGGATGAAGGACCTAGCATAGGGTGGTCTGGAAAACTGCAGGGGATAATCAGGTATCCTTAAAGCTGGGCCCTGGCCTTCACTTGCCTGTGTGTGTGTGTGTGTGTGTGTGTGTGTGTGTGTGTGTGTGTGTGTGTGTGTGTGTGTGTGTGTGTGTGTGTGTGTGTGTGTGTGTGTGTGTGTGTGTGTGTGTGTCACCCCCCTCTTTCTCTCTCTGCCGGTTAGCTACCCAGGTCTGTAGACTGGAGTGTTCATGCATAATGCAAGTAGACTGCCTCGCTCTCTCTCTCTCTCTCTCTCTCTCTCTCTCTCTGTCTCTCTCTCTCTCTCTCTCTCTCCCTCTCTCTCTCTCTCTCTCTCTCTCTCTCTCTCTGTCTCTCCCTCTCTCTCTCTCTCTCTCTCTCTCTCTCTCTCTCTCTGTCTCTCTCTCTCTCTCTCTCTCTCTCTCTCTCTCTCTCTCTCTCTCTCTCTGTCTCTCCCTCTCTCTCTCTCTCTCTCTCTCTCTGTCTCTCCCTCTCTTTATCTCTCTCTCTCTCTCTCTCTCTCTCTCTCTCTCTCTCTCTCTCTCTCTCTCTCTCTCTCTCTCTTTCTCTCCCTCTGTCTTGTGCTCTCTCAAAACTCTACATTCACAGATCCATTGTATAATGTTATCCTGTGATCCACCTCTTCCCTTCATATATTTATCAAAGTTAGACTAAAAAAATACATGAGGTGGATGTGAATCTGTCAGGATAAAATGTCTTCACACACATTCCCGCTCAGCCCAGTCAAAACTGTTCGCTGCTCTGGCCCCCCAATGGTGGAACAAACTCCCTCACGACGCCAGGACAGCGGAGTCAATCACCACCTTCCGGAGACACCTGAAACCCCACCTCTTTAAGGAATACCTAGGATAGGATAAAGTAATCCTTCTCACCCCCCCCCCCCCCTTAAAAGATTTAGATGCACTATTGTAAAGTGGCTGTTCCACTGGATGTCATAAGGTGAATGCACCAATTTGTAAGTCGCTCTGGATAAGAGCGTCTGCTAAATGACTTAAATGTAAATGTAAATGAAAATACTTGTCTATTTTGGGAAAAATCAACCTGATTAACTCTTTACCTATTTGCTTATGGTCTCTCCTACCAAATAGCTGTTTGAATATATTCACTTTTATTTGGAACGGCAAACCAGACTAAATTAAACAGGACTATTTATATAATGAATATTAATTCTGAGGGCAATTATTATTATTTTTTTACCTAGAAAGGCCAAAACCTAGGAAGAAACCTAGAGAGGAATCAGGCTATGTGGGGTGACCAGTCCTCTTCTGGCTGTGCCGGGTGGAGATTATAACAGAACATGGCCAAGATGTTCAAATGTTCATAAATGACCAGCATGGTCCAATAATAATAAGGCAGAACAGTTGAAACTGGAGCAGCAGCACGGCCAGGTGGACTGGGGACAGCAAGGAGTCATCATGTCAGGTAGTCCTGAGGCATGGTCCTAGGGCTCAGGTCCTCCGAGAGGGTGAGTCTATGGGGACACCAGAGACTAGATCCAGATTATTATCAATCAATTGTAATGACTAGTGCACGTGCATTGCTTAATGTGAAAACAGTGTAATATACAGTAATTTACTGTACATTAGCGTACCTCACTCAAAGGAACACGTGTCTTACATTCTTTGCTATTGGATGAAATGATTGTTAAAATAACTACGTTTGGTAAGATATGACTAGGACGTGTTTTGGTGGCCATTAAATGGATGTAGTCATTATATTTCACAGATATTTTGGTTCAGCGGTTGTGTGGTGAAACATTTCTACAAACAAAATGAACAACGAAAGGTTTCGATTATCAGACTGGAGTTTTTTTACTATGTTTTCTGAAAATTCCTCCACATTCATGTGAAAATAGTACCAACATTTTATTTTACCTTTATTTAACCAGGCAAGTCCGTTAAAAACAAATTCTTATTTTCAACGACAGCCTAGGAACAGTGTGTTAACTGCCTGTTCAGGAGCAGAACGACAGATTTGTACCTTGTCAGCTCAGGGGTTTGAACTTGCAACGTTGCAGTTACTAATTCAACACTCTAACCACTAGGCTACCCTGCCGCATTAGACCCTCACTAAAGGTGTCAGTCATACAAAAGTTATACTTGACTCCGAACTGGACCCTATTACGGGACGGTTGTCGCTAACCTGCTCAAATGTGACTAGAATGACGTTGTGAGTAACAGAAAACTTTCCAGGACATGGACATGTCTTATATGGGCAGAAATCTTAAATTCTTGTCAATCTCACTGCACTGTCCGATTTACAGTAGCTATTACAGTGAAATAATACCACGCTATTGTTTGAGGAGAATGCACAATTATGAACTTGAAAATATATTATTAATAAACCAATTAGGCACATTTGGGCATTCTTTATTCAACATTTTGAACAGATATGCAATGGGACATTGGATCAGTCTAGCACTTTTCACATACATTATTTAGCTGTGTGAAAACCAATTTATCTAGAATTTTGCTTACGAATGGAAGGTTTGAGTTGGCTGAAAAATTCTAAATTCTAACAGCTGAGAAATCTAGATTACTTTTCTTCAGAAGTGGTTTTACCATAACACTTTTTAGTGCAGTGGGGAAAGTGCCTGTGCACAGGAAGTGATTAACAATAGCTTGCACTTCTTCAGATATGCAATTAAAAACTGCTTTGAAGAAGGTTGTGGGGATGGGATCGAGAAGGCATGTAGAAGGCTTAAGTTGTGATATCACTTTCCTGAGCATGTCTGCGTCAACCAGGGGAATATAAATCCATAGTGCCTTTGTGTGGTAGGCTCGGGCACAAATCATTAAACTTCCCATCACGTCTTGCTAGACTGATACCCAGCCTAATGATGGTTATTTTTATCTCTGAAATATGTCGCAAACTCATCACATTTAGATGTGGAGGAAAGTTCACATAGATTTGCGGGGGTAGGATTTATCAGGCCATCAATGGTCGAGAAGAGCACTGTTTAATTATTCTGATTATTAGTGATCAAGTTAGAAAAACTAGCCTGTCTGGCATTTCTAAGGGCCTTGTTATATATGCCAAGAAACCCTGCCAGAATATCATAATGGACCTGCAACTTTGACTTTCTTCACTTTCGCTCTGCCTTTCTTCAACTTCTCTTTAATTTATTAGTTTCCTCACCTCACCCAAGGATGTGGACTTTTTCAACCTTACTGGAGCTATGACATCAATGGTTGCCCTTCATTTGCTATTAAAGTTATCAAGCCAATCATCATCACGAGGGAAAGGCAGAATAGATGACTGTGTATTGTTCATAGCGTTCATAACGTTCATAGCGTTCATAGCGTTCATAACGTTCATAGCGTTCATAGCGTTCATACCGTTCATAGCGTTCATAGCGTTCATAGCGTTCATAACGTTCATAGCGTTCATAGCGTTCATAGCGTTCATAGCGTTCATAACGTTCATAGCGTTCATAACGTTCATAGCGTTCATAACGTTCATAGCGTTCATAGCGTTCATAACGTTCATAACGTTCATAACGTTCATAACGTTCATAGCGTTCATAGCGTTCATAGCGTTTCTTAATAATGAGTTCAGTATTACCCTTTGATGTGGGCAACAATGAATTTAAAAAATACACACTGATGACCAGATAAAGCAACATCAACATTAGAGGATATGTCAACAGAAAGCCTCTTGGTAATAACCAGGTCTAGAGTATGGCCACGGTTATGGCTGGGCCCAGTAGCATGTTGGATAAAGTCCATAGAGCTCAAAAGATGAATAAATTCAGTGGCCTTGGAGTCACACTCTTTTTCAACATGAATATTTAAATCGCCCAACACGATGATTTTATCATAGTTCTCAAGGACAATAGACAATAGTTCAAATAGATAGGACCCAGGTCCAGTGTTTAATTGATTAGTTTCCAAGATGCCTCTGTATATGTATTCACCCCCTCTGTATATGTATTCACCCCCTCTGTATATGTATTCACCCCCTCTGTATATGTATTCACCCCTCTGTATATGTATTCACCCCTCTGTATATGTATTCACCCCTCTGTATATGTATTCACCCCTCTGTATATGTATTCATCCCCTCTGTATATGTATTCACCCCTCTGTATATGTATTCACCCCTCTGTATATGTATTCACCCCTCTGTATATGTATTCATCCCCTCTGTATATGTATTCACCCCTCTGTATATGTATTCACCCCCTCTGTATGTGTATTCACCCCTCTGTATATGTATTCACCCCCTCTGTATATGTATTCACCCCCTCTGTATGTGCATTCACCCCCTCTGTATATGTATTCACCCCCTCTGTATATGTATTCACCCCCTCTGTATATGTATTCACCCCCTCTGTATATGTATTCACCCCTCTGTATATGTATTCATCCCCTCTGTATATGTATTCATCCCCTCTGTATATGTATTCACCCCCTCTGTATATGTATTCACCCCTCTGTATATGTATTCACCCCTCTGTATGTGTATTCACCCCCTCTGTATATGTATTCACCCCTCTGTATATGTATTCACCCCCTCTGTATGTGTATTCACCCCTCTGTATATGTATTCACCCCCTCTGTATATGTATTCACCCCCTCTGTATATGTATTCACCCCCTCTGTATATGTATCCACCCCTCTGTATATGTATTCACCCCCTCTGTATATGTATTCACCCCTCTGTATATGTATTCACCCCTCTGTATATGTATTCACCCCCTCTGTATATGTATTCACCCCCTCTGTATATGTATTCATCCCCTCTGTATATGTATTCACCCCCTCTGTATATGTATTCACCCCCTCTGTATATGTATTCACCCCTCTGTATATGTATTCACCCCTCTGTATATGTATTCATCCCCTCTGTATATGTATTCACCCCCTCTGTATATGTATTCATCCCCTCTGTATATGTATTCACCCCTCTGTATATGTATTCACCCCTCTGTATATGTATTCACCCCTCTGTATATGTATTCATCCCCTCTGTATATGTATTCACCCCCTCTGTATATGTATTCACCCCTCTGTATATGTATTCATCCCCTCTGTATATGTATTCACCCCCTCTGTATATGTATTCACCCCTCTGTATATGTATTCACCCCCTCTGTATATGTATTCACCCCCTCTGTATATGTATTCACCCCTCTGTATATGTATTTACCCCCTCTGTATATGTATTCACCCCCTCTGTATATGTATTCACCCCTCTGTATATGTATTCACCCCTCTGTATATGTATTCACCCCCTCTGTATATGTATTTACCCCTCTGTATATGTATTCACCCCCTCTGTATATGTATTCACCCCCTCTGTATATGTATTCACCCCCTCTGTATATGTATTCACCCCTCTGTATATGTATTTACCCCTCTGTATATGTATTCACCCCTCTGTATATGTATTCACCCCCTCTGTATCTGTATTCACCCCTCTGTATATGTATTCACCCCCTCTGTATATGTATTCACCCCCTCTGTATATGTATTCACCCCCTCTGTATATGTATTCACCCCCTCTGTATATGTATTCATCCCCTCTGTATATGTATTCACCCCTCTGTATATGTATTCACCCCCTCTGTATATGTATTCACCCCTCTGTATATGTATTCATCCCCTCTGTATATGTATTCACCCCCTCTGTATATGTATTCACCCCCTCTGTATATGTATTCACCCCTCTGTATATGTATTCACCCCCTCTGTATATGTATTCATCCCCTCTGTATATGTATTCACCCCCTCTGTATATGTATTCACCCCCTCTGTATATGTATTCACCCCTCTGTATATGTATTCACCCCTCTGTATATGTATTCACCCCCTTTGTATATGTATTCACCCCTCTGTATATGTATTCACCCCCTCTGTATATGTATTCACCCCCTCTGTATATGTATTCACCCCCTCTGTATATGTATTCACCCCTCTGTATATGTATTCACCCCTCTGTATATGTATTCATCCCCTCTGTATATGTATTCACCCCCTCTGTATATGTATTCACCCCTCTGTATATGTATTCACCCCCTCTGTATATGTATTCACCCCTCTGTACATGTATTCACCCCCTCTGTATATGTATTCACCCCCTCTGTATATGTATTCACCCCTCTGTATATGTATTCACCCCCTCTGTATATGTATTCATCCCCTCTGTATATGTATTCACCCCCTCTGTATATGTATTCACCCCCTCTGTATATGTATTCACCCCCCCTCTGTATATGTATTCAACCCCTCTGTATATGTATTCATCCCCTCTGTATATGTATTCACCCCCTCTGTATATGTATTCATCCCCTCTGTATATGTATTCACCCCTCTGTATATGTATTCACCCCCTCTGTATATGTATTCACCCCTCTGTATATGTATTCATCCCCTCTGTATATGTATTCACCCCTCTGTATATGTATTCACCCCTCTGTATATGTATTCATCCCCTCTGTATATGTATTCACCCCCTCTGTATATGTATTCACCCCCTCTGTATATGTATTCACCCCCTCTGTATATGTATTCACCCCCTCTGTATATGTATTCACCCCCTCTGTATATTTAACCCCTCTGTATGTATTCACCCCCTCTGTATATGTATTCACCCCTCTGTATATGTATTCACCCCTCTGTATATGTATTCACCCCCTCTGTATATGTATTCACCCCCTCTGTATATGTATTCACCCCCTCTGTATATGTATTCACCCCCTCTGTATATGTATTCACCCCCTCTGTATATGTATTCACCCCCTCTGTATATGTATTCACCCCCTCTGTATATGTATTCACCCCCTCTGTATATGTATTCACCCCCTCTGTATCTGTATTCACCCCTCTGTATATGTATTCACCCCCTCTGTATATGTATTCACCCCTCTGTATATGTATTCACCCCCTCTGTATATGTATTCACCCCTCTGTATATGTATTCATCCCCTCTGTATATGTATTCACCCCTCTGTATATGTATTCACCCCCTCTGTATATGTATTCACCCCCTCTGTATATGTATTCACCCCCTCTGTATATGTATTCATCCCCTCTGTATATGTATTCACCCCCTCTGTATATGTATTCACCCCCTCTGTATATGTATTCACCCCCTCTGTATATGTATTCACCCCCTCTGTATATGTATTCACCCCCTCTGTATATGTATTCACCCCCTCTGTATATGTATTCACCCCCTCTGTATATGTATTCACCCCCTCTGTATATGTATTCACCCCCTCTGTATATGTATTCACCCCCTCTGTATATGTATTCACCCCCTCTGTATATGTATTCATCCCCTCTGTATATGTATTCACCCCTCTGTATATGTATTCATCCCCTCTGTATATGTATTCACCCCCTCTGTATATGTATTCACCCCCTCTGTACATGTATTCACCCCTCTGTATATGTATTCACCCCCTCTGTATATGTATTCACCCCTCTGTATATGTATTCACCCCCTCTGTATGTGTATTCATCCCCTCTGTATATGTATTCACCCCTCTGTATATGTATTCACCCCTCTGTATATGTATTCACCCCTCTGTATATGTATTCATCCCCTCTGTATATGTATTCACCCCTCTGTATATGTATTCACCCCCTCTGTACATGTATTCACCCCTCTGTATATGTATTCATCCCCTCTGTATATGTATTCACCCCTCTGTATATGTATTCACCCCTCTGTATATGTATTCACCCCTCTGTATATGTATTCACCCCTCTGTATATGTATTCACCCCTCTGTATATGTATTCACCCCTCTGTATATGTATTCATCCCCTCTGTATCTGTATTCACCCCCTCTGTATATGTATTCACCCACTTTGCTATGAAGCTCCTAAATAAGATCTGGTGCAACCAATTACCTTCAGAAGTCACATAATTAGTTAAATACAGTCCACCTGTGTGCAATCTAAGTGTCACATGATCTGAGTATATATACACCTGCTCTGAAAAGCCCCAGAGTCTGCAACACCAATGAGCAAGGGATGATGAGAGGTTTCGGGTTTGTGCAAGACATAGTGTATTCCTTGATTGCCAAAAAGCTACATTTTAGTTTCATCTGACCAGAGTACCTTCTTCCATATGTCTGGGGAGTCTCCCACATGCCTTTTGGCGCACACCAAAGTGTTTGCTTATTTCTTTCTTTCAGCCATGTCTTTTTTTCTGGCCACTCTTCCGTAAAGCCCAGCTCTGTGGAGTGTACGACTTAAAGTGGTCCTATGGACAGATACTCCAATCTCTGCTGTGGAGCTTTGCAGCCCCTTCAGGGTTATCTTTGGTCTCTTTGTTGCCTCTCTGATTAATGCCCTCCTTGCCTGGTCAGTGAGTTTTGGTGGGCGGCCCTCTCTTGGCAGGTTTGTTTTGGTGCCATATTCTTTCCATTTTTTAATAATGGATTTAATGGTGCTCTGTGGGATGTTCAAAGTTTCTAATATTTTTTTATATCCCAACCCTGATCTGTACTTATCAACAACTTTGTCCCTGACCTGTTTGGAGAGCTCCTTGGTCTTCATGGTACCACTTGCTTGGTGGTGCCCCTTGCTTTGTGGTGTTGCAGACTCTGGGGCCTTTCAGGACAGATTAATATAAACTGAGATCATGTGACAGATCATGTGACACTTAGATTACACACAGGTGGACTTTATTGAACTAATTATGTGACTTCTGAAGGTAATTGGTTGCACCAGATCTTATTTAGGGGCTTCATAGCAAAGGGGGTGAAAACATAGGCACACACAACTTTTCTGTTTATAATGTTTTGTAATTCATTGAAACAAGTCATTTTCTTCATTTCACTTCACCAATTTGGACTATTTTGTGTTTGTCCGTTACATGAAATCCAAATAAAAATCCATTTAAATTACAGATTGAAATGTAACAAAATAGGAAAAACTCCCAAGGGGGATGAATACTTTTGCAAGGCACTGTAAAGCTGTCTTCTGAGATGTGCAGCACGGCTGGGAGACGACCTCAAACGTGCCCACAGGCTGGACGGCTGGGAGACGACCTCAAACGTGCCCACAGGCTGGACGGCTGGGAGAGGACCTCAAACGTGCCCACAGGCTGGACGGCTGGGAGAGGACCTCAAACGTGCCCACAGGCTGGACGGCTGGGAGAGGACCTCAAACGTGCCCACAGGCTGGACGGCTGGGAGAGGACCTCAAACGTGCCCACAGGCTGGACGGCTGGGAGAGGACCTCAAACGTGCCCACAGGCTGGACGGCTGGGAGAGGACCTCAAACGTGCCGACAGGCTGGACGGCTGGGAGAGGACCTCAAACGTGCCCACAGGCTGGACGGCTGGGAGAGGACCTCAAACGTGCCGACAGGCTGGACGGCTGGGAGAGGACCTCAAACGCGCCATAAGCAGCACGGCTGGGAGACGACCTCAAACGTGCCCACAGGCTGGACGGCTGGGAGAGGACCTCAAACGTGCCCACAGGCTGGACGGCTGGGAGAGGACCTCAAACGTGCCCACAGGCTGGACGGCTGGGAGAGGACCTCAAACGTGCCGACAGGCTGGACGGCTGGGAGAGGACCTCAAACGTGCCCACATGCTGGACGGCTGGGAGAGGACCTCAAACGCGCCATAAGCAGCACGGCTGGGAGACGACCTCAAACGTGCCCACAGGCTGGACGGCTGGGAGAGGACCTCAAACGTGCCCACATGCTGGACGGCTGGGAGAGGACCTCAAACGTGCCCACAGGCTGGACGGCTGGGAGAGGACCTCAAACGTGCCCACATGCTGGACGGCTGGGAGAGGACCTCAAACGTGCCCACAGGCTGGACGGCGGGGAGAGGACCTCAAACGTGCCCACAGGCTGGACGGCTGGGAGAGGACCTCAAACGTGCCCACAGGCTGGACGGCTGGGAGACGACCTCAAACGTGCCCACATGCTGGACGGCTGGGAGAGGACCTCAAACGTGCCCACAGGCTGGACGGCTGGGAGATGACCTCAAACGTGCCCACATGCTGGACGGCTGGGAGAGGACCTCAAACGTGCCGACAGGCTGGACGGCTGGGAGAGGACCTCAAACGTGCCCACAGGCTGGACGGCTGGGAGAGGACCTCAAACGTGCCCACAGGCTGGACGGCTGGGAGAGGACCTCAAACGTGCCCACAGGCTGGACGGCTGGGAGAGGACCTCAAACGTGCCCACAGGCTGGACGGCTGGGAGAGGACCTCAAACGTGCCCACAGGCTGGACGGCTGGGAGAGGACCTCAAACGTGCCCACATGCTGGACGGCTGGGAGAGGACCTCAAACGTGCCCACAGGCTGGACGGCTGGGAGAGGACCTCAAACGTGCCATAAGCAGCACGGCTGTGAGACGACCTCAAACGTGCCCACAGGCTGGACGGCTGGGAGAGGACCTCAAACGTGCCCACAGGCTGGACGGCTGGGAGAGGACCTCAAACGTGCCCACGTGCTGGACGGCTGGGAGAGGACCTCAAACGTGCCCACAGGCTGGACGGCTGGGAGATGACCTCAAACGAGCCCACAGGCTGGATGGCTGGGAGAGGACCTCAAACGTGCCCACAGGCTGGACGGCTGGGAGATGACCTCAAACGAGCCCACAGGCTGGATGGCTGGGAGAGGACCTCAAACGTGCCCACATGCTGGACGGCTGGGAGAGGACCTCAAATGTGCCCACAGGCTGGACGGCTGGGAGAGGTCCTCAAACGTGCCACAGGCTGGACGGCTGGGAGAGGACCTCAAACGTGCCACAGGCTGGACGGCTGGGAGAGGACCTCAAACGTGCCCACATGCTGGACGGCTGGGAGAGGACCTCAAACGTGCCCACAGGCTGGACGGCTGGGAGAGGACCTCAAACGTACCCACAGGCGGACGGCTGGGAGAGGACCTCAAACGTGCCCACAGGCTGGACGGCTGGGAGATGACCTCAAACGAGCCCACAGGCTGGACGGCTGGGAGAGGACCTCAAACGTGCCCACATGCTGGACGGCTGGGAGAGGACCTCAAACGTGCCCACATGCTGGACGGCTGGGAGAGGACCTCAAACGTGCCCACATGCTGGACGGCTGGGAGAGGACCTCAAACGTGCCCACATGCTGGACGGCTGGGAGAGGACCTCAAACGTGCCCACATGCTGGACGGCTGGGAGAGGACCTCAAACGTGCCCACATGCTGGACGGCTGGGAGAGGACCTCAAACGTGCCCACAGGCTGGACGGCTGGGAGAGGACCTCAAACGTGCCCACATGCTGGACGGCTGGGAGAGGACCTCAAACGTGCCCACATGCTGGACGGCTGGGAGAGGACCTCAAACGTGCCCACAGGCTGGACGGCTGGGAGAGGACCTCAAACGTGCCCACATGCTGGACGGCTGGGAGAGGACCTCAAACGTGCCCACATGCTGGACGGCTGGGAGAGGACCTCAAACGTGCCCACATGCTGGACGGCTGGGAGAGGACCTCAAACGTGCCCACATGCTGGACGGCTGGGAGAGGACCTCAAATGTGCCCACAGGCTGGACGACTAAAGTGTTTGTGTTCAATACTTCATTGACTCTGAGTCTTAGCCTATCTCTGTTAGTCCACAGCTTTGGATGTCTGTGTGTTTGCTAACTCTATTGATTGGCATGTCTGTATATGTCCATATATACAAATCCCCTCCTCCCCATGCTATATTCAATGTACAGAAGCTTTGAACTTCTGCATTGTATCTGTTTTGAAGTGAAGTGATTTGATAAATGTTTATTCATTTACTGAAAATTAAATACAAAAATATTTCATTTACTAAAGTATTCACACACCTGAGTCAATATTTTGTAGAATGCTTTGCGATTACAGGTGCGAGGATGTTTGGGAACGTCTCTAAGAGCTTTGCACACTTGGATTGTAAAATATTTACCCATAATTCTTTTTAAAATTCTTCAACCTCTCAAGTTGATTGTTGATCATTGGTAGACAGACATTTTCAATTCTTGCCATTGATTTTCATGGTGATTTAAGTCAAAACTGTAACTAGTCCAAATATTCTGGGAAGTTCTGGAACACTGCCTGTTTCTGAGTTCTGGAACACTGCCTGTACCTGAGTTCTGGAACACTGCCTGTACCTGAGTTCTGGAACACTGCCTGTTCCTGAGTTCTGGAACACTGCCTGTACCTGAGTTCTGGAACACTGCCTGTTCCTGAGTTCTGGAACACTGCCTGTTCCTGAGTTCTGGAACACTGCCTGTTCCTGAGTTCTGGAACACTGCCTGTTCCTGAGTTCTGGAACACTGCCTGTACCTGAGTTCTGGAACACTGCCTGTTCCTGAGTTCTGGAACACTGCCTGTACCTGAGTTCTGGAACACTGCCTGTTCCTGAGTTCTGGAACACTGCCTGTACCTGAGTTCTGGAACACTGCCTGTTCCTGAGTTCTGGAACACTGCCTGTTCCTGAGTTCTGGAACACTGCCTGTACCTGAGTTCTGGAACACTGCCTGTACCTGAGTTCTGGAACACTGCCTGTTCCTGAGTTCTGGAACACTGCCTGTTCCTGAGTTCTGGAACACTGCCTGTTCCTGAGTTCTGGAACACTGCCTGTACCTGAGTTCTGGAACACCGCCTGTTCCTGAGTTCTGGAACACCGCCTGTTCCTGAGTTCTGGAACACCGCCTGTACCTGAGTTCTGGAACACTGCCTGTACCTGAGTTCTGGAACACTGCCTGTTCCTGAGTTCTGGAACACTGCCTGTTCCTGAGTTCTGGAACACTGCCTGTTCCTGAGTTCTGGAACACTGCCTGTTCCTGAGTTCTGGAACACTGCCTGTTCCTGAGTTCTGGAACACTGCCTGTTCCTGAGTTCTGGAACACTGCCTGTTCCTGAGTTCTGGAGCACTGCCTGTACCTGAGTTCTGGAACACTGCCTGTACCTGAGTTCTGGAACACTGCCTGTTCCTGAGTTCTGGAACACTGCCTGTTCCTGAGTTCTGGAACACTGCCTGTTCCTGAGTTTTGGAACACTGCCTGTTCCTGAGTTCTGGAACACTGCCTGTTCCTGAGTTCTGGAACACTGCCTGTTCCTGAGTTCTGGAACACTGCCTGTTCCTGAGTTCTGGAACACTGCCTGTACCTGAGTTCTGGAACACTGCCTGTTCCTGAGTTCTGGAACACTGCCTGTACCTGAGTTCTGGAACACTGCCTGTACCTGAGTTCTGGAACACTGCCTGTTCCTGAGTTCTGGAACACTGCCTGTTCCTGAGTTCTGGAACACTGCCTGTACCTGAGTTCTGGAACACTGCCTGTTCCTGAGTTCTGGAACACTGCCTGTTCCTGAGTTCTGGAACACTGCCTGTTCCTGAGTTCTGGAACACTGCCTGTTCCTGAGTTCTGGAACACTGCCTGTACCTGAGTTCTGGAACACTGCCTGTACCTGAGTTCTGGAACACTGCCTGTTCCTGAGTTCTGGAACACTGCCTGTACCTGAGTTCTGGAACACTGCCTGTTCCTGAGTTCTGGAACACTGCCTGTTCCTGAGTTCTGGAACACTGCCTGTTCCTGAGTTCTGGAACACTGCCTGTTCCTGAGTTCTGGAACACTGCCTGTTCCTGAGTTCTGGAACACTGCCTGTTCCTGAGTTCTGGAACACTGCCTGTTCCTGAGTTCTGGAACACTGCCTGTTCCTGAGTTCTGGAACACTGCCTGTACCTGAGTTCTGGAACACTGCCTGTTCCTGAGTTCTGGAACACTGCCTGTTCCTGAGTTCTGGAACACTGCCTGTACCTGTTAACCCTTCAGGTGGGCTGGTGGTGTGTTTTTGTATGTGTGTAAACCCAGCCTTACCAAGCCTCATCATGGCTCCGAATCTGCCACAATACCCATAACATGACGCAGCCACCACAATGCTTAAACATATGAAGAGCGGTACTCAGTGATGTGTTGGATTTACCCCAAACATAACACTTTGTAATCAGGAGAAAAGTCAATGTCTTTGCCAATGTTTTGCAGTATTACTAAAGTGCCTTGTTGCAAACAGGATGTTTTGGCATATTATTATTTTTTCGTTACAGGCTTCGTTCTTGAATACTTATTGACTTCAATAAGATTTCAGCTTCAGATTACTTAACTTCTAAAGTGTTCTACAAACAACATTCCACGTTGACAGTATGGGGTTATCGTGTGTGTAAATCAGTGACACAAAATCGCAATTTAATTCGTTTTTAAAATTCAGGCTGTAACATAGTCAAAAGGGGTTTTGAATACTTTCTGAAGGCACTGTACATGTACATACTATACATATATAGAGGATCTTTCAACGTTATGGACCTCATGGGAAGGCTGTGAGGATCTACTTGTTTTTCAGACATGATCAGATCTCACAATGCCTTGAGAAATAATCCATGTACAAGAACTGCACTATACTGCACTTTTGTTCATCTCTCTGCATTTAGATATAATTAGACTGATGTATATCCTCTGCCCATTCTCTAATTAGCTCTATGTTCAATTGACTTATTTGTATATGTGTGCAAATTCCTATGTCTGTATTCTGTCTCTAAATGGTGTCTATCACTAGCAGCACTTTATCACCAAGTAACATTCTGAGAAGAGAATGAGAGTTAGAGGATGTGGAAGGGGGAGGAGAGAGGGAGAGGATGTGGAGAGGGAGAGGATGGGGGAGGAGAGGGGGAGAAGATGTGGAGAGGGAGAGGATGGGGGAGGAGAGAGGGAGAAGATGTGGAGAGGATGTGGGAGGAGAGAGGGAGGGGAGGGGGAGGAGAGAGGGATGGGAGGGGAGGAGAGTGTGAGAGGATGTGGGAGGGGAGGGAGAGAAGAGTGTGAGAGGATGTGGGAGGGGAGGGGGAGGAGAGGAGGAGAGGATGTGGGAGGGGAGGGGAGGGGGGAGGAGAGAGGGAGGGGAGGGGGAGGAGAGAGGGATGGGAGGGGGAGGAGAGTGTGAGAGGATGTAGGAGGGGAGGGAGAGAAGAGTGTGAGAGGATGTGGGAGGGGAGGGGGAGGAGAGGAGGAGAGGATGGCGAGCCAGGGAGGAGAGAAGGAGAGAAGGAGAGGGGGAGGAGAGAAGGAGAGGGAGGAGGAGAGAAGGAGAGGGGGAGGAGAGAAGGAGAGGGAGGAGGAGAGAAGGAGAGGGGGAGGAGAGAAGGAGCGAGGGAGAGAAAGTGGGGGAGATGTAAGGCAGGGAAAGGTACTGTCACCAAGGCAACAGGTTGGTGGCAGGCAGGCAGGCTCTGCTGCGTGTGTGTGCGTGTGCTTGCATGTGGTTCGAGTTAAGTTGGGCTTTTTATCAATATGACTGGCTGTCAGAGAAGGTCTTCAAGAGGAAAAGAGGATCTGAGGTGTAGTATAGTTAGAAGATAGTTGTGGCCTTGAAGTGTGACCTGTTTTAAGAGTTTTAATGGATTTAATTTACATACCTGCTTTCATCTGAGAGATGTGAACGGTTCTAAAATAGTAGGTTAGGATACCAAAATGCCACCCTATTCCCTACAGTGGACTACTTTTGACCCAAAAGAAGTGCACTCCATAGGGCATAGGGTGCCATTAGGGATGCAGTGAGACTTCCACCACCCACTGATCGGTAGATCTAAGACATTCCACCTGATTTGGACTCACTGTTTTTTATTTAATTCATCTCTTGTGATTGTTTTGATTACTGTGTCTCATGCCCCTCATCAGAGAGGAGCAAACTCATAATCAACACCTCTTTTACCAGAAAGTAACTTTCTTCCCTCACCATAATCATCATATATATATATGCCATTTAGCAGACGCTTTTATCCAAAGCGACTTACAGTCATGTGTGCATACATTCTACGTATGGGTGGTCCCGGGGATCGAACCCACTACCCTGGCGTTACAAGCGCCATGCTCTACCAACTGAGCTACAGAAGGACCACCATCATCATCATCATCATCACAGACAAAAAAAATGGCACAGTTTGACAAGGTGATGAAAGGTGAGTGCACTGATTGGTTAAGTTCACTACAGTTGATGGGGCCAGGGAACGTGGAAATGTCTTGCTGATAAACTGCGCAGTTTCATTGACATTTTAGTCATTTAGTAGTTAAAAATTATGGAACTTCCGCAAACTTAAAATGGGGTCTGAACACACAGATTCCACATGTGTTGCCGTGTCGGGGTGTTACAGATGAAGTCGGAAGTTTACATACACCTTAGCCAACTACATTTAACCTCCGTTTTTCACAATTCCTGACATTGAATCTGAATAAACATTCCCTGTCTTAGGTCAGCTAGGATCTCTACTTTATTGTAAGAATGTGAAAAGAATAAGAGTAGAGAGAATGATTTATTTCAGCTTTTATTTCTTTCATCACATTCCCAGTGGGTCAGAAGGTTACATATGCTCCATTAGTATTGGGTAGCATTGCCTTTAAACTGTTTAACTTGGGTCAAACATTACGGGTAGCCTTCCACAAGCTTCCCACAATAAGTTGGGTGAATTTTGTGGCCCATTCCTCCTGACAGAGCTGGTGTAACTGAGTCAGGTTTGTAGGCTTCCTTGTTCGCACACGCTTTTCCAGTTCTGCTCTCAAATTTTCTATAAGATTAAGGTCAGGGCTTTGTGATGGCCACACCAATACCTTGACTTTGTTGAAGTATGCTTGTGTGCAAAAGGAGATAGATACTGATGGTAATGTTTACATGTAATAGTAATAGTAATAGTGACAGCTTGTAAAATTCCACAAAATTATGTCATGGCCTCCTTGCTCGCGCACGCTTTTTCAGTTCTGCCAACAAATCTTCTATGGGATTGAGGTCAGGGCTTTGCGATGGCCACTCCAATACCTTGCCGTTGTTGTCCTTAAGCCATTTTGCCACAACTTTGGAAGTATGCTTGGGGTCAATGTCCATTTGGAAGACCCATTCGCGACCACTCTTTAAGTTCCTGACTGATGTCTTGAGATGTTGCCTCAATACATCCACCTAATTTTCCTACCTCATGATGCCATCTATTTTGTAAAGTGCACCAGTCCCTCCTGCAGCAAAGCACCCCCACAACATGATGCTGCCACCCCCGTGCTTCACAGTTGTGATGGTGTTCCTCGGCTCACCCTTTTTCCTCTAAACATAACAATGGTCATTATGGCCTAGTGGTTATTGTTGGACTAGTACCCGGAAGGTTGCAAGTTCAAACTCCCGAGCTGACAAGGTACAAATCTGTTGTTCTGCCCCTGAACAGGCAGTTAACCCACTGTTCCTAGGCCGTCATTGAAAATAAGTGCACCGAATCAGTCCTGAGCTCAGCCAGCTGCAGCTGACTCTATACTGTCTGCAGTGCACTGAATCAGTCCTGAGCTCAGCCAGCTGCAGCTGACTCTATACTGTCTGCAGTGCACTGAATCAGTCCTGAGCTCAGCCAGCTGCAGCTGACTCTATACTGTCTGCAGTGCACTGAATCAGTCCTGAGCTCAGCCAGCTGCAGCTGACTCTATACTGTCTGCAGTGCACTGAATCAGTCCTGAGCTCAGCCAGCAGCAGCTGACTCTATACAGTCCTGAGCTCAGCCAGCTGCAGCTGACTCTATACAGTCCTGAGCTCAGCCAGCAGCAGCTGACTCTATACAGTCCTGAGCTCAGCCAGCAGCAGCTGACTCTATACTGTCTGCAGTGCACTGAATCAGCTGACTCTATACTGTCTGCAGTGCACTGAATCAGCTGACTCTATACAGTCCTGAGCCCCAAAAATCACCAGCCAGCCAAGTTACATCTGTTTTTTTGTTGTCAATGAATCTAGTCAGGCACATTGAGCAGAAGGTCACGTTAGTTAAATCAGCTTATCACTGGCGACGTGCGTGTCTG
Source organism: Oncorhynchus keta (assembly GCF_023373465.1). Classification (NCBI taxonomy): domain Eukaryota; kingdom Metazoa; phylum Chordata; class Actinopteri; order Salmoniformes; family Salmonidae; genus Oncorhynchus; species Oncorhynchus keta. Next base: position 4,025,376 of record NC_068448.1, on the reverse strand, counting down.
CCCCAATGTCATATCGGTTTTTTCACATGATCTATTAACAGAGTGTGTGTCTTGCCTGACGGTGTTTCGCAGGTCCTGCGGTGACCAGTTCGCGTAACAGAACAGGTCACACGTCAGGTCACAGAACGTTCGCGTTTCGTTTTTTTTTTTGAATTTAGGAACGTTGAATATAGTGGCAGTTGGGATGTCGCATGCACATCGTCTCAATTCACCCTTTTGGTTGTAGTTGTTCATGTTCGCAGGGGGGGTTTACAAGCAGGCCGTCATTGTAAAATAAGAATTAGTTCTTAATACCGACTTGCCTAGTCAAATAAAGGTTAAATAACAAATAACATTAATGTGTATGTCGCTAACTACCTCGTTTAAAATGTCAACAATACTGCCACAACAGCATAACATTTGAGTAGCACTTGATGTACATCATCCTCAATATTGGGTCTGGTTGGCTGATACACGCAGCAGAGAGACACAGAGAGACACAGAGAGACACAGAGAGGAGTGATTGATAAGTGCAGCAGAGAGACACAGAGAGACACAGAGAGGAGTGGTTGATAAGTGCAGCAGAGAGACAGAGAGACACAGAGAGGAGTGGTTGATAAGTGCAGCAGAGAGACAGAGAGACACAGAGAGGAGTGGTTGATAAGTGCAGCAGAGAGACAGAGAGACACAGAGAGGAGTGGTTGATAAGTGCAGCAGAGAGACAGAGAGACACAGAGAGGAGTGGTTGATAAGTGCAGCAGAGAGACACAGAGAGGAGTGATTGATAAGTGCAGCAGAGAGACAGAGAGACACAGAGAGGAGTGGTTGATAAGTGCAGCAGAGAGACACAGAGAGGAGTGGTTGATAAGTGCAGCAGAGAGACAGAGAGACACAGAGAGGAGTGGTTGATAAGTGCAGCAGAGAGACAGAGAGACACAGAGAGGAGTGGTTGATAAGCGCAGCAGAGAGACACAGAGAGGAGTGATTGATAAGTGCAGCAGAGAGACAGAGAGACACAGAGAGGAGTGGTTGATAAGTGCAGCAGAGAGACAGAGAGACACAGAGAGGAGTGGTTGATAAGTGCAGCAGAGAGACAGAGAGACACAGAGAGGAGTGGTTGATAAGTGCAGCAGAGAGACACAGAGAGGAGTGGCTGATACACGCAGCAGAGAGACACAGAGAGACACAGAGAGGAGTGGTTGATAAGTGCAGCAGAGAGACACAGAGAGACACAGAGAGGAGAGGTTGATAAGTGCAGCAGAGAGACAGAGAGACACAGAGAGGAGTGGTTGATAAGTGCAGCAGAGAGACACAGAGAGACACAGAGAGGAGTGGTTGATAAGTGCAGCAGAGAGAGACAGAGAGACACAGAGAGGAGTGGTTGATAAGTGCAGCAGAGAGACACAGAGAGGAGTGGTTGATAAGCACAGCAGAAAGAGACAGAGAGGAGTGGTTGATAAGTGCAGCAGAGAGACACAGAGAGGAGTGGTTGATAAGCACAGCAGAGAGACACAGAGAGACACAGAGAGACACAGAGAGGAGTGATTGATAAGTGCAGCAGAGAGACACAGAGAGGAGTGGTTGCATCTAGGACCCTCCGACCCTCCTGCATCCGTTCTTCAGTCGGGAGAATCACTTGTGTCAGGGCAGCAACAACATTGCATTCCAGGTGTCGCCAGTTGAAAGAGAGTATGCAAAGCTGTCATCAAAGAAAGTAGCATCCCACTCTACATCCCACTCTACATCCCACTCTACATCCCACTGTAGCATCCCACTCTACATCCCACTGTAGCATCCCACTCTACATCCCACTGTAGCATCCCACTCTACATCCCACTGTAGCATCCCACTCTACATCCCACTGTAGCATCCCACTCTACATCCCACTGTAGCATCCCACTCTACATCCCACTGTAGCATCCCACTCTACATCCCACTGTAGCATCCCACTCTACATCCCACTGTAGCATCCCACTCTACATCCCACTGTAGCATCCCACTACATCCCACTGTAGCATCCCACACATCCCACTGTAGCATCCCACTCTACATCCCACTGTAGCATCCCACTCTACATCCCACTGTAGCATCCCACTCTACATCCCACTGTAGCATCCCACTCTACATCCCACTGTAGCATCCCACTCTACATCCCACTGTAGCATCCCACTCTACATCCCACTGTTGACTTATGAAGCCAAGCAGGGTTGGTCCCAAGATGGGATATCAGATGCTGCTGGAAGTGGTGATGGGGAGGGACAACTCTTTCCTCTGGTCTAAAAAAATATCCAAATTCCCCAGGGGCAGTGATTGGGGACATTGCCGTCACAGAGAGTCGGGACACCCATTTAACGTCCCATCCGAAAGACGGCACCCTACACAGGATGGAACGTTAAATGGGTGTCCTGACTCACTCTGAGGTCATTAAAGATCCCATGGCACTTACTGTAAGAGTAGGGGTGTTAAACCCTGGTGTCCTGGCTAAATTCCCAATCTGTACTTGGTACTTGGTACTTGGACGACTTTTGAAGGCATGACCTGTATGTCAAGGCTGAGAAATGCCTGTTCTTTCAGCAGGCCGTCTCCTTTATAGGGTATCGTATTTCCACATCAGGGGTGGAGATGGAGAGTGACCGCATTGCAGCCGTGAGTAATTGGCCGACTCTCACCACGGTAACGGAAGTGCAGCGATTTTTAGGGTTTGCCAATTACTACCGGAGATTTATCCGGGGCTTTGGCCAGGTGACTGCTCCCATTACCTCACTGCTGAAGGGTCCTGTACGTCTGCAGTGGTCGGTCGAGGCGGACAGGGCTTTTGGGCACCTGAGAGCTCTGTTTACCTCGGCTTCCGTGCTGGCCCATCCGGATCCCTCTTTGGCGTTCATATTGGAGGTGGACGCATCCGAGGCTGGAATAGGAGCCGTGCTCTCTCAGCGCTCGGGCACGCCACCGAAGCTCAGCCCCTGTGCTTTCTTCATGAAGAATCTCAGCCTGGCGGAGAGGAACTATGATGTGGGGGACCGGGAGCTTTTGGCTCTGTTTAAGGCTTTGAAGGCGTTGAGACATTGGCTTGAGGGAGCTAAACACGCTTTCCTCATCTGGACTGACCACCGCAACCTGGAGCACATCCGGGAAACTAGGAGACTGTGTCCTCATCAGGCTAGGTGGGCCATGTTCTATACCCGTTTTGTATTTAACCTGTCCTACAGACCAGGTTCCCAGGCAGATGCACTGTCCCGGATGTATGACACAGAGGAGAGGCCCATGGATCAGACTCCCATTCTACCGGTCTCCTGCCTGGTAGTGCCGGTCGTGTGGGAGCTGGACGCAGACATTGAGCAGGCGTTGCATACAGAGCCCGCTCCCCTCCAGTGTCCCGTCTGGCGTCTGTACACTCCGTCTGCTGTCCGTGACCAGTTTATCTATTGGGCCCAAACATCACCCTCCTCTTGTCATCCGGGGATCTGTCGGACGGTGCGCTATCTGACTGGGAAGTACTGGTGGCCCATCTTGTCTAAGGATGTGAGGGTTTATGTTTCCTCCGGCTCGGTGTGCACCCAGTGTAAGGCTCCTAGACACCTGCCCAGAGGTAAGCTACATCCCTTATCCGTTCCACAACTGTCGGTGGATTTTCTGACGGATCTTCCTCTCTCACAGGGAAACACCACGATCCTGGTCATTGTGGATCGTTTCTCTAAGTCCTGTCGTCTCCTCCCGGTCTCCCTGATTCCCCAATCACACTACATATATTATTCCTCTGTTCCCCCTCATGTCTTTGTGTGAGATTGTTTTGTGTTACGTGTCTATTTTGACTCGCTATACACGTTTATTCCGTGTTTTATTTCACGAGGAATGTTTATTTGTTCGTACATAAATTATTGTGACTGTTTGCGCATTCGTCACTTTCTGAGATCTGTATTCAGATCGTTTTAAAAATAAGTCAGGTTAAAGTCATTTTTGGGATCCTTATTCAAACAGTCAACTCCAAAGTATTATCCCCCCCCCGCCTCCGCACCCACCCAAGAAAACGTTCTACAAAGCATAGTTAAAACTATAGTTGTCCCAGGTCTGACAAATACACAGACACACCTGTTACGTCAAGGGAACAAAGGATTCGGAACAGATGGCAGGTGTCCACATGAATTACAGATCACATTGATGTCTGAAGGACGGCACATTGACACATTTAGCAGATGTCTGACTGAACACGTTGAAGACATTTAGCAGAAGTCTGACTGAACAAGTTGAAGACATTTAGCAGCAGTCTGACTGAACAAGTTGAAGACATTTAGCAGCAGTCCTACTGAACAAGTTGAAGACATTTAGTAGAAGTCTGACAGAACAAGTTGAAGACATTTAGCAGAAGTCCTACTGAACAAGTTGAAGACATTTAGTAGAAGTCTGACAGAACAAGTTGAAGACATTTTGCAAAGGTCTGACTGTAACAAGTTGAAGACATTTAGCAGCAGTTCGACTGAACAAGTTGAAGACATTTAGCAGCAGTTCTGACTGAACAAGTTGAAGACATTTAGCAGCAGTCCTACTGAACAAGTTGAAGACATTTAGTAGAAGTCTGACTGAACAAGTTGAAGACATTTAGCAGAAGTCTGACTGAACAAGTTGAAGACATTTAGCAGATGTCTGACTGAACAAGTTGAAGACATTTAGCAGAAGTCTGACTGAACAAGTTGAAGACATTTAGTAGAAGTCTGACTGAACAAGTTGAAGACATTTAGCAGAAGTCCTACTGAACAAGTTGAAGACATTTAGTAGAAGTCTGACTGAACAAGTTGAAGACATTTAGCAGAAGTCTGACTGAACAAGTTGAAGACATTTAGTAGAAGTCTGACTGAACAAGTTGAAGACATTTAGCAGAAGTCTGACTGAACAAGTTGAAGACATTTAGCAGCAGTCTGACTGAACAAGTTGAAGACATTTAGCAGCAGTCTGACTGAACAAGTTGAAGACATTTAGCAGAAGTCTGACTGAACAAGTTGAAGACATTTAGCAGCAGTCTGACTGAACAAGTTGAAGACATTTAGTAGAAGTCTGACTGAACAAGTTGAAGACATTTAGCAGCAGTCTGACTGAACAAGTTGAAGACATTTAGCAGCAGTCTGACTGAACAAGTTGAAGACATTTAGCAGAAGTCTGACTGAACAAGTTGAAGACATTTAGCAGAAGTCTGACTGAACAAGTTGAAGACATTTAGCAGAAGTCTGACTGAACAAGTTGAAGACATTTAGCAGAAGTCTGACTGAACAAGTTGAAGACATTTAGCAGCAGTCTGACTGAACAAGTTGAAGACATTTAGTAGAAGTCTGACTGAACAAGTTGAAGACATTTAGCAGATGTCTGACTGAACAAGTTGAAGACATTTAGCAGAAGTCTGACTGAACAAGTTGAAGACATTTAGCAGAAGTCTGACTGAACAAGTTGAAGACATTTAGCAGAAGTCTGACTGAACAAGTTGAAGACATTTAGCAGAAGTCTGACTGAACAAGTTGAAGACATTTAGCAGCAGTCTGACTGAACAAGTTGAAGACATTTAGCAGCAGTCTGACTGAACAAGTTGAAGACATTTAGCAGCAGTCTGACTGAACAAGTTGAAGACATTTAGCAGCAGTCTGACTGAACAAGTTGAAGACATTTAGCAGCAGTCTGACTGAACAAGTTGAAGACATTTAGCAGCAGTCTGACTGAACAAGTTGAAGACATTTAGCAGAAGTCTGACTGAACAAGTTGAAGACATTTAGTAGAAGTCTGACTGAACAAGTTGAAGACATTTAGTAGAAGTCTGACTGAACAAGTTGAAGACATTTAGCAGCAGTCTGACTGAACAAGTTGAAGACATTTAGCAGCAGTCTGACAGAACAAGTTGAAGACATTTAGCAGCAGTCTGACTGAACAAGTTGAAGACATTTAGCAGCAGTCTGACTGAACAAGTTGAAGACATTTAGCAGCAGTCTGACTGAACAAGTTGAAGACATTTAGCAGCAGTCTGACTGAACAAGTTGAAGACATTTAGCAGCAGTCTGACTGAACAAGTTGAAGACATTTAGCAGCAGTCTGACTGAACAAGTTGAAGACATTTAGCAGCAGTCTGACTGAAAGAGTTGAAGACATTTAGCAGCAGTCTGACTGAACAAGTTGAAGACATTTAGTAGAAGTCTAACAGAATAAGTTAAAGACATTTAGCAGCAGTCTGACTGAAAGAGTTGAAGACATTTAGTAGCAGTCCTACTGAACAAGTTGAAGACATTTAGCAGAAGTCTGACTGAACAAGTTGAAGACATTTAGCAGCAGTCTGACTGAACAAGTTGAAGACATTTAGCAGCAGTCTGACTGAACAAGGTGAAGACATTTAGCAGCAGTCTGACTGAACAAGGTGAAGACATTTAGCAGCAGTCTGACTGAACAAGTTGAAGACATTTAGCAGCAGTCTGACTGAACAAGTTGAAGACATTTAGCAGCAGTCTGACTGAACAAGTTGAAGACATTTAGCAGCAGTCTGACTGAACAAGTTGAAGACATTTAGCAGCAGTCTGACTGAACAAGTTGAAGACATTTAGCAGCAGTCTGACTGAAAGAGTTGAAGACATTTAGCAGCAGTCTGACTGAACAAGTTGAAGACATTTAGCAGCAGTCTGACTGAACAAGTTGAAGACATTTAGCAGCAGTCTGACTGAACAAGTTAAAGACATTTAGCAGCAGTCTGACTGAACAAGTTGAAGACATTTAGCAGCAGTCTGACTGAACAAGTTGAAGACATTTAGCAGAAGTCTGACTGAACAAGTTGAAGACATTTAGCAGCAGTCTGACTGAACAAGTTGAAGACATTTAGCAGCAGTCTGACTGAACAAGTTGAAGACTTTTAGCAGCAGTCTGACTGAACAAGTTAAAGACATTTAGCAGCAGTCTGACTGAAAGAGTTGAAGACATTTAGCAGCAGTCTGACTGAACAAGTTGAAGACATTTAGCAGCAGTCTGACTGAACAAGTTGAAGACTTTAGCAGCAGTCTGACTGAACAAGTTGAAGACATTTAGCAGCAGTCTGACTGAACAAGTTGAAGACATTTAGCAGCAGTCTGACTGAAAGAGTTAAAGACATTTAGCAGCAGTCTGACTGAAAGAGTTGAAGACATTTAGCAGCAGTCTGACTGAAAGAGTTGAAGACATTTAGCAGCAGTCTAACAGAATAAGTTGAAGACATTTAGCAGCAGTCTGACTGAAAGAGTTGAAGACATTTAGCAGCAGTCTGACTGAAAGAGTTGAAGACATTTAGCAGCAGTCTGACTGAAAGAGTTGAAGACATTTAGCAGCAGTCTGACTGAACAAGGTGAAGACATTTAGCAGCAGTCTGACTGAAAGAGTTGAAGACATTTAGCAGCAGTCTGACTGAAAGAGTTGAAGACATTTAGCAGCAGTCTGACTGAAAAAGTTGAAGACATTTAGCAGCAGTCTGACTGAAAGAGTTGAAGACATTTAGCAGCAGTCTGACTGAAAGAGTTGAAGACATTTAGCAGCAGTCTGACTGAAAGAGTTGAAGACATTTAGCAGCAGTCTGACTGAACAAGGTGAAGACATTTAGCAGCAGTCTGACTGAAAGAGTTGAAGACTTTTAGCAGCAGTCTGACTGAAAGAGTTGAAGACATTTAGCAGCAGTCTAACAGAATAAGTTTAGCAAAGACATTTAGCAGCAGTCTGACTGAAAGAGTTAAAGACATTTAGCAGCAGTCTGACTGAAAGAGTTGAAGACATTTAGCAGCAGTCTGACTGAAAGAGTTAAAGACATTTAGCAGCAGTCTGACTGAACAAGGTAAAGACATTTAGCAGCAGTCTGACTGAAAGAGTTAAAGACATTTAGCAGCAGTCTGACTGAAAGAGTTAAAGACATTTAGCAGCAGTCTGACAGAATTGAAGACTTTTAGCAAGTCTGAGACATTTAGCAGCAGTCTGACTGAAAAGAGTTGAAGACATTTAGCAGCAGTCCTACTGAACAAGTTGAAGACATTTAGCAGCAGTCTGACTGAACAAGTTAAAGACATTTAGCAGAAGTCTAACAGAATAAGTTGAAGACATTTAGCAGCAGTCTGACTGAAAGAGTTGAAGACATTTAGCAGCAGCGAAGTGTTAACCTGAATTTTAATACAAACAACTTGGGATGAAAGTCACATCTCCCCACACCTCTGAATTTTTGCACAACTGGGCCAAAAGCAGGTGGCCTAATTTTGATGTTTGAAGAAAGACACATTGCCAATGTTTTCTGTGTGGCTGAAGCAGTGAATGGTCCCCCCCGAGGTTATAGTGCAGACTAATAGCTCCCACTCACCTGTTGCATATAACATAGCCGCTGGAGATAATGCATCAAAGCAGGTGGCCTCATGAATAACAGAACACGTTGATGTTTGAAGAAAGACACATTGCCAATGTTTTCTGTGTGGCTGAAAAGTGTGAATGTTAGCTTAAAGGTTGTTAGAGCATGTGAATGTTAGCTTTAAAGAGGTTATAGCATGTGAATGTTAGCTTTAAAGGGGTTATAGCATGTGAATGTTAGCTTTAAAGAGGTTATAGCATGTGAATGTTAGCTTTAAAGGGGTTATAGCATGTGAATGTTAGCTTTAAAGAGGTTATAGCATGTGAATGTTAGCTTTAAAGGGGTTATAGCATGTGAATGTTAGCTTTAAAGAGGTTATAGCATGTGAATGTTAGCTTTAAAGAGGTTATAGCATGTGAATGTTAGCTTTAAAGAGGTTATAGCATGTGAATGTTAGCTTTAAAGGGTTATAGCATGTGAATGTTAGCTTTAAAGAGGTTATAGCATGTGAATGTTCTTTAAAAGAGGGGTTATAGCATGTTATAGAATGTTAGCTTTAAAGAGGTTATAGCATGTGAATGTTAGCTTTAAAGGGGTTATAGCATGTGAATGTTAGCTTTAAAGGGGTTATAGCATGTGAATGTTAGCTTTAAAGAGGTTATAGCATGTGAATGTTCACTTTAAAGGGGTTATAGCATGTGAATGTTAGCTTTAAAGAGGTTATAGCATGTGAATGTTAGCTTTAAAGAGGTTATAGCATGTGAATGTTAGCTTTAAAGTTGCGTACCTTCTCACGTCCTCTTGCCCAAAGGGATATTGTATATCAAGGCCATGTATGTAAGTTTATGACCCGAGCGTGGCAGTAAAGCATGTCCACGCATGCTAAACAAGAAAGACACATTTACTTTGTGTGTTTCTTGTCTGACTGAAAGTGTGAGGTTTATTAAAAGGTTATATAATTTGAGTGTTTGCTTCCAAGCCCTTTATAATATATAGAAACATTAGCAATGTTTCCATTGTGAGTACTCAGGGTAAAGAGTTTAACAGTACATTTAACAGTGGGAGTGTTATTGGGCTGAAGAGTGTGACAATTTTAGAAACTAATGACACAAACTGTCACTTCGGATCAGGCTGAATCTCTGCCAAAACGAGCAAATGAGGCGAGGAATTCACAAATCTGTCAGCAGCATACCGCCAATTTTGGAAAATAGAGCAGCTCATTCTTAGAGAGCTAATTCATTGACATAATGATTTCATCATGTAGAAATCATTTTTAGTTGAAAACACAATTTGCAAGTGTGTAACTGATGAGTTGTGAACATGAAAGAATAATATGTAGTGTAAACACATTCTCAAACGTGTAACTTAATATTTTTGAGCAATAATTGCATCTGTACACATCAATTTTTGCTCGCTCAGACTTTTGGGAGTGCTTAGCGCCCTACCGATTTGTAGATGTGCAAATGGTGATTTCCAGAGAGAGAGATCTTGGAGGTGGGACATGTTTCTTGTCATCAATCAGATGAGGTTTTCATAGACCAGTATACTCTGGTTGGTTGGTGAAAGCTCACATAGGCAGTGTTGTATGGCGCAACCACCTGTCAAACACGACGTGCGTTGCCAGGTTACCACTTGCACAATGTCCACCAAAGAAGCCAAGCTGTTAGCTGTCATGGCGGGTAAAGTTTAAATGTCTTTCTTTTATGACTAGGTAGCAAGCTTCTTTCTTGTTTGTAATACAAAGCTATTTTGAAAGCTATTGTCCAAGTCATTGTTATGAGGAGTTTGTAACTCTAACGTTGTAGTCTGATTCTAGCTACCAAAATCGATTAGGTAAAGTTATTTTTCCTAACTGTTTTTAAGCTAGTTAGCTAGCTAGCTTGATTATCTATAGAGCCATAGCCAGCTAGCATGATTATCTATAGAGCTATAGCTCTATAGCTATAGCTAGCTAGCTTGATTCTCTATAGAGCCCTAGCACCACACTGCCAGTTCTCTGACCTCCTCCCTATAGGCCTACCACTGTTGTGTCGTCAGCAAACTTAATGATGGTGTTGGAGTCGTGTTTGGCCACGCAGTTGTGGGTGAACAGGGAATACAGGAGGGGACTAAGCACGCACCCCTGAGGGGCCCCAGTGTTGAGGATCAGCATGGCAGATGTGTTGTTGCCTACCCTTACCACCTGGGGGCGGCCTGTCAGGAAGTCCAGGATCCAATTGCAGAGGGAAGTGTTTAGTCCCAGAGTTCTTAGCTTAGTGATGAGTTTCATGGGAACTATGGTGTTGAACTCTGAGCTGTAGTCAATGAACAAATTCTCACATGGGTGTTCCTTTAGTCCAGGTGAGAAAGGGCAGTGTGGAGGGCGATTGAGATTGCGTCATCTGTGGATCTGTTGGGGCGGTATGCAAATTGGAGTGGGTCTGAGGTGTCTGGGAGGATGCTGTTGATTTGAGCCATGACCAGCCTCTCAAAGCACTTCATGGCTAACGTTGTGAGTGCCGCGGGCGGTAATCATTTAGGCAGGTTACCTTCGCTTCCTTGGGCACAGGGACTATGGTAGTCTGCCTGAAACATGTAGGAATTACAGACTCGTTCAGGGAGAGGTTGAAATGTCAGTGAAAACACTTGACAGTTGGTCTGCGTACACGTCATGGTAATCTGTCTGGCCCAGCTGCTTTGTGAATGTTGACCTGTTTTGTTGACATTGGCTAATGAGAGCGTCGAAGCGAGCATAAAAGGCATTTAGCTAGTCTGGAAGGCTCGAGTCACTGGGCAGCTCGCGTCTGGGTTTCCTTTTGTAGTGCGTAATAATTTTCAAGCACTGCAACATCCGACAAGCATCAGAGCCAGTGTAGTAGGATTCGATCTTAATCCTGTATTGACGCTTTGCTTGTTTTGATGGTTCATTTGAGGGCATAGTGGAATTTCTTATAAACGTCCGGATTAGTCTCCCACTCTTTGAAAGCGGAAACTCTAGCCTTTGGCTCGATGTGGATGTTGCCTGTAATCCATTGCTTCTGGTTGGGATATGGCATACGTAGAATGTATGCACACATGACTGTAAGTCGCTTTGGATAAAAGCGTCTGCTAAATGGCATATATTTATATTATATTTTATATTTATATATACATATATATATGTACGTACAGTCACTGTGGGGGGGACGTATTGATGAAGCGGATGACTGAGGTGGTGTACTCCTCAATGCCAGTCTGTGCTTGCTAAACAGTACTGTAGTGTAGCATCTGCGTCATCTGACCACTTCCGTATTGAGCGAGTCACTGGAACTTCCTGCTTTCATTTTTGCTTCTAAAGCAGGAACCAGGAGGATAGAATTATGGTCAGATTTGCCAAATGGAGAGCTTTGTATGTATCTCTGTGTGTTTAGGATTGTTTTTCTCTGGATGCACTTGACATGCAGGAAAACATTTGGTAAAACTGATTTAAGTTTGCTGGCATTAAAGTCCCCACTAGGAGTGCCGCTTCTGCCGCTTCTGGGCGAGCATTTTCTTCTTTCTTATGGCCTTATAGAGTTGGTTGAGAGTGGTCTTAGTACCAGTTTCGTTCTGTGGTAACAGACAGCTACGAATAATACAGATGAGAGCTCCCTTGGTAGTTTGGTCTATAGCTTATAATAAGGTACTCTACCTCAGGCAAGCAATACCTCAAGACTTCTTTAGTCTTAGACATCGCGCACCAGCTGTTATTGACAAATAAATAGACACACACCCCAACCCCTTGTCTCACCAGAGGTAGCGTCTCTGTTCTGCTGGGGCATGGAAAAAATATCTAGCTCTATATTGTCCATATCTTCGTTCAGCCACGTTTTGGTGAAACATAAGATGTTACATAATTAATGTCTCGTTGGTAGGATAATCTTAATTGTAGGTCACAAATGTTATTTTCCAATGATTGCACGTTAGCAAGTAGATCGGATGACAGTGGGAGTTTACTTGCTTGCCTACGGATTCTCAGAAGGCTGCCCAATCTGGGGCCCCTTTCCTGCGTTTTTTCTTCAGACAAAAACCTTCAGACAAAAACCGTGGATCTGGGCCTGTTCCAGTGAAAGCAGGATATCCTTCTCGTTGGACTTCTTCCAGTCCGCGTTGAGTAATCGCTGTTCTGATGTCCAGAAGTTATTTTCGTTCATAAGAGACGGTTGCAGCAACATCATGTACACAATAAGTTAAAAGATTTGCTACACAAAATGCAAAAAAATGAACAAAATAGCACAATTATATCTTAAAGTAATGGAGGACTGTCGTTTCTCTTTGCTTATTTGAGCTGTTCTTGCCATAATACGGACTTCGACTTTTTCAAAATATTCTGTATACCTCCCATACCTTGTCACAACACAACTGATTGGCTCAAATGCGTTAAGGAAAGAAATTTCACAAATGAACTTTTAAGAATGCAAACCTTTCCAGGTGACTACCTCATGAAGCTGGTTGAGAGAATGCAAAAAGTGCACAAAGCTGTCATCAAGGCAAAGGGTGGCAATTTGAAGAATCTCAAGTAAAAACAATGGATTTGTTTAACACTTTATTGGTTACTACATGATACCATGTGTATTATTTCCTAGTTTGGATGTCTTCACTATTATTCTACAATGTAGAAAATAGTAAAAATAAAGACAAACCCTTGAATGAGTAGTTGTTCTGAAACTGTTGACCGGTAGTGTAGAAGATAATTTATTTTTGTCACCGTTCCTCTCTAGGTTGCAATCTCCTCCACAACACCCTGGGGGATGTGAAAACCATCCAGAACTCCCTGGCAGAAGTCAACAATGACTGGAGGCAAAGCATCAACACCATTGAGAACCTGAGGGACGTAAAATATGCTGATATGTAACACAGTGTCATGATGTTGGCCTGTGGGTAAGGTTTATGACCCTCCCCATAAATACCTTTCTCCCTTCCCTCTCTCTTGACTCTACAGAGGGACTCTTGAATAGCCTTTGTTAAACAGAGATTCTGGGAACATCAGAAGGTGGGTGGAAATGAACCACATTTTTGTAATCCAACCAGTTGAACATATGCGGTGGTACTTAATGAATATGATGTCAGTTCGGTTGTCATCTGAGACATTCTCATCAATGATAGGATGACATAAACTCTACAGTGGAAAGTCTACACATCAGAGTTATCTGAGCCTGTGGATGACATAAACGGCACCTTATAATTATCAGATTCACATGGAATTGTTGTGCAATTTAAATGTTTGAATATGAAATTATTTGGGAGGGAATGAAATGTGATTTTAACTTCTAAAAATGTGAGAATTGGGTTTTCATGAGTGAATTAGGCCTGACTCAATGGCCCGCCCACGTGAAGAGACATTGGTTATACACTATGAAACACGCCCTCCTCTCCCTTCCTATATAAAGCCTTGACGACAATAACTTTCTGTTCCGGGTACATTAGGATGACGATCCGATGTCAGAAGGGTTCAGATAAGAACTACAGAACTCCTGAAGCCACCTCAGTGTGAGCTTTGGTTGCAGAATGGTATGAACTTTATTATTCACTACAGAAGTGATACCATCCTAGCTACCTGTGATGCGTTCCCCAGCCACAGCAGCTGCAAACGTGGGCTAGGAAAGAACAGACAGAGGAGCCCGTCTACCACACAATGACGTTACGACAACGTATCCAATTTACCACCAGAGACATTCTTCCGAGGAAAATCTCTGTTGGCCAACACAACCAGCATCTACTGAAGCGCAGCTCAGAGTAAATATTTATTGCATTTTCCTTTTCCAAATGGGCGGTAATTTAGAATGCATAAGATTCTGTATTTACAATAGAGTAGCTGCCGAGATAGAGATAGAGATAGAGGCATAGCTGGCCCGATAGAGACATAGCTTCTCCCTTTGTTCCTCAGTCTTCCCGCTCTTTCATTCAAAACCCCACTCCCTTTCTTTGTGTAACCAGCTGTCATATCTTCAAGAGATGAGTCAAGGTATGATTAATTCTGTGTGATTAGTTAGATAAATAATTACACCCAATTTTGCATTGCTGATTCAACTTGTTAGCCAGGGTTCGTGAAGATAACCAAGAATTTACAACTTTCAGATGAGACTGAAATAAGGTGACGATTAATATTGAATGCTATTGATGTAAAATATTACTAGTTCTTTAAGAGTTATTTCGGAAGATAACTGCTCTATAAATATTATTTTGTGATGCCCCGACTTTCTAGTTAATTACATGATTAGCTCAATCAGGTGATATTAATTACAGAGAAAGGATTTTATAAAATAGCATGTCATATCACTGTCAATCCGGCATAGCCAAGGACACGACACGACAACAGTCAGCTACCCTCAGCTGTAGAGAAACTGAAGAATATCAGTTATGTTCAGCTGCACCGTTACAGTGGTACCTCATTTAAAAAGTTGCATCAGGATTCTGTGGTATGGTACAGCATGTTACAGTGCATGACGTCATTGTATTTTACGATCAGCCATAATTGCCGTCAATGCCGTTAATGCTCGTTGAAACCACCAGGGGGCGTCTTTATGATGCTTGCTAACTTTATGAAGCTCGCTTACTTACCCGTAATCCTACAAGAGGTGCATGCTGGGCGGACGTTTTGATTGCTATACCCTATGTGAAAGACCATAACAAGTTAATACATTTTGTTTAGATGAAGCAGCCATAGCCTCAGCTACTGTAGCGCAAAGAAATACATATTTTAAAACACAAATTGTAAAATGTTAAACACATATTTCAGTAAATTCAGGAACAGGTGGGTTCAAGGTTCTTATTGAAATGACATGGAGCTGTAGACCTTAGAGTCCTGTTTACTGTAGCTGTCTTAACATAACTCACATATATATATCAATCGTTTATGCATGTCTTCACCCCAGACAACACAACTACTTCTACGCCATGTAATTTAGTATGGAGAGCATTTTCACATTGGCAAGATGTCGCCGAGACATTGGCATTAGGTCACATTTGCCCTTCAGCCACTGTTTGGATGATGCATTCAATGCATTTCAAAGCTGCTAAATTATACTGGCACTAATAAAGAGAAATATATACGATTTACATTTTAGTCATTTAACAGACGAGCGAGTACATACATTTTAATTTAAAAAGAATTCTCCATACTTGTGCCTTGTGGGAATCCCACAACCCCGGTGTTGTAAGCGTCGTGCTCTACATGTGACTATACCAGACAATCAGTCATTTTGTTCGTGGGAAGAGATGATGAATGAAGAGTGAAGATTCAAGTTAACGTGAAGTTTAGTAGGTTATTGCTCGATTTGAGACTTAATGTTTCGCATTTTGATGTGACATTGTACAGTTAGAATGTACTTGTGCATTAACATTTATCCTCCCTTCCTGTACTGTGCCTGAGATGATGGCAGACACACCCAACGTTAATGATAGAGCTGCTGGAGGGACACAAGTCGATGATCCTGGACTGCTCATGGAATGACCTCATGGCCATGCAACTGTGGACGCCATGGGCAAGGCTGGATGCCACAGTGAGAAGCAGCTACTCTTCCTGGGGTTCTTCACGTTCTACCACAACACTGTGTCCATGAAGGTGCAGGTGCTGGCTGCAGAGAACCTGACGGTCAACAAGATTGTGTTCCTCCTCACATGGGTCCTCAATTAATACTTATAAAAGTCAGTAGTGTCCACTCTGTAACTCATATACAGTGGGGCAAAAAAGTATTTAGTCAGCCACCAATTGTGCAAGTTCTCCCACTTAAAAAGATGAGAGGCCTGTAATTTTTATCATAGGTACACTTCAACTATGACATACAAAATGAGGAATAAACATCCAGAAAATCACATTGTAGGATTTTTTATGAATTTAGTTGCAAATGATGGTGGAAAACAAGTATTTGGTCACCTACAAGCAAGCAAGATTTCTCATTAAGTCTGTCAGAGTTGAAGTGTACCTATGATGAAAATTACAGGCCTCTCTCATCTTTTTAAGTGTGAGAACTTGCACAATTGGTGGCTGACTAAATACTTTTTTGCCCCACTGTAGGGCCCGATGTTTTGGTTAATCAGGTCACATGACCTGGATTTTACCCTTTAACCTTTAATATCTGCGCACCTAGTTCAAGCCACTGTCAGCATTTAATTTTTTTATAGTATGATTATGGCTTCTACCTTAATTGGAGTTGAGTAACTGTGTTATAATATCAAAACTAGAACAACAAGGAACTACTACTGGGTAGTCACACGGGAGACTTCTTCATATGATATGGCTAGCCACCACTAATGCTTACAACTAGGAAAGCATTTAAGGAAAAAGCAGAAAGGTAACGGGTGAAGGGTAAAATTATACATTCACTTTTTTTTAGAGTGGTTAGGGGCTGTTGGTGGCCGACTTAGTGGCCTTGTGGTTGGAGTGTTGGATATTCAATCCCAGTCTGAGTTAAACAAAGACTGTAAAAATGGGACCAAATGTGTCTCTAGCTAGCAGGCTATGGTTCCATAATAGACTATAGCTCAGCTTTCAACACCATAGTACCCTCCAAGCTCATCATTAGGCATGGGGCCCTGGGTCTGAACCCTGCCCTTTGCAACTGGTGCCTGGACTTCCTGAAGGGTCGCCCAAAGGTGGTGAAGGTAGGAAACAACCCCTCTCTCCGCTGATCCTCAACACTGGGGTCCCACAAGGGTGCATGCTCAGCCCCACCCAGCCCCACCCTGTACTCCCTGTTCAACCATGACTGTATGGCCAATCACGTCTCCAACTCAATCATCAAGTTTGTAGACGAGACAACAGTAGTAGCCTTGATTACCAACGATGACGAGACAGCCTACAGGGAGGAGGTGAGGGAAAACAATCTCTTACTCAATGTCAACAGAACAAAGGAGATGATCGTGGACTTCAGGAAACAGCAGATGTTGCACCCCCGTATCCACATCGATTGGACTGCAGTGGAGAAGGTGGAAAGCCTCAAGTTCCTTGGCGTACACATCACTGACAAACTGAAACAGACAGTGTGGTGAAGAAGGCGCAACAGAGCCTCTTCAACCTCAGGAGGCTAAAGAGATTTGGCTTGTCACCTAAAACCCCCACAAATTTTTACAGATGCACAATTGAAAGCATCCTATTGGGCTGTATCACCGCCTGGTACGGCAACTGCCCAACGCATTACATGGGGCAAAATACCTGCCCTCCAGGACACCTACAGCACCCGATGTCACAGGAAGGCCAGAAAGATCATCAAGATCATCAACCACCCGAGCCACTGCCTGTTCACCCCGTTATCATCCAGAAGGCGAGGTCAGTAGAGGTGCATCAAAGCTGGGAAAACAGCTTCTATCTCAAGGCCATCAGACTCTTAAACAGCCACCACTAGGACATTAGAGGCTGCTGCCTATAGGCATAGACTAGGAATCACAGGCCACTTTAAGGAACGGAACACTAGTCACTTTAATAATGTTTACATATCTGGCATTACTCATCCCATATGTATATATACCGTATTCTATACTATTCTACGGTACCTTAGTGTAAGAACTGATGCTGGAGATGAGAAGTACGGAGAGTGAACATTTGATTTACATGGAACAGGACAGGAACAGGAACAGGAACAGGAACAGGACAGGAACAGGACAGGAACAGGAACAGGACAGGAACAGGAACAGGACAGGAACAGGAACAGGACAGGAACAGGAACGGAACAGGAACAGGACAGGAACAGGACAGGAACAGGAACAGGAACAGGACAGGAACAGGACAGGAACAGGACAGCAACAGGACAGCAACAGGACAGCAACAGGACAGGAACAGGACAGCAACAGGACAGGAACAGGACAGGAACAGGACAGGAACAGGAACAGGAACAGGACAGGAACAGGAACAGGACAGGAACAGGACAGGAACAGGACAGGAACAGGACAGAACAGGAACAGGAACAGGACAGGAACAGGACAGGAACAGGACAGGAACAGGAACAGGACAGGAACAGGACAGGAACAGGAACAGGACAGGAACAGGACAGCAACAGGACAGCAACAGGACAGCAACAGGACAGCAACAGGACAGCAACAGGACAGCAACAGGACAGGAACAGGACAGGAACAGGACAGGAACAGCGTCAGAACCTGGTAACACAACGACATACGACAATTCATGCTGAAGCAGTTAACAGAGCTGGGGAACAGACAGACAGGAGGAAATAACAACAAGTAATTGAGTCCAGGTGAGCGCAGCGAATCGATGATGCGCGTGACGAGGGAAGCAGGTGTGTGTAATGCTGGGCAGCTTGGCGGCCTCGAGACCCAGGGAGGGAGAGCGGGAGCAGACGTGACACTTGATGTTTTAATATCTAGCATTTCTCATCTCATATGTATATAATGTTTTCTGTACTATTTTACTGTATCTTAGTCTGTTCCGCTCATGATGACATCACTTGTCCTTGACTCATGATGACATCACTTGTCCTTGACTCATGATGACATCACTTGACATCACTTGACTATATGTATATAGTCTTAAGTCATTCCTACTTGGATTTGTGTGTATTGGGTATATTTTTGTGTAATGTGTTAGATATTGCTGCACTGTCAGAACTAGAAGAACAAGCATTTCGCTACACCCACAACAACAACTGCTAATCACGTATATGTGACCAATAACATTTGATTTGAAACAAAACCAGCTAGCTTGCTTAAAAATAGTTTGCAAAATAAATTGACCTACGTTATTTCTCTAGCTAGCGACAGACTACAATGTTAAAGTTACAAACTCTTAATAACAATGACAACAGCTCCCAAACATTTTTTTACGATTAAGAAAGAAGCTTGCAACTTAGTCATAAAATAAAGACATTTAAATGTGTCCATCGTGACAGCCAACAGCTTGGCTTCTTTGGTGGACGTTGTGTTAGTGGTAACCTTGCAAAACGCACGTCGTGATTGACAGGTGGTTGCGCCATACAACACTCCCCATGTGAGCTGTCACCAACCAACCAGTGTAGAGTATACTGGTCTATGAAAACGCCATCTGATTGGTTAGAAGAAAGGTCCCACCTCCAAGAACTCCTGCTCTCTCTCTCTCTCTCTCTCTCTCTCTCTCTCTCTGCCATTTCTCTCTCTCTCTCTCTCTCTCTGTTTCTCACATTTCTAAATCACTAATCTATAAATCTTTTGGTCACAGTTGCTAAACACTGCCAGAAGTCTGAGCGTGCGAAATTGACATGCGCAGGTGTACGTATCCAAATATTGCTTGCAAATATTAATTAAGTTACAGGTTACTGATTACAACTACAGATTATTCTTTCACGTTCACATCTCATTGGTTACACGTTTTAGAATGTGTTTACAACTACAAATCACTTTGTCAATGATTTACCTCCATAGACACGCACACACACACACACACACGCACACACACACACACACACACACACACACACACACACACACACACACACACACACACACACACACACACACACACACACACACACACACACACACACACACACACACACACACACACACACACACACACACACACACACACACACACACACACAAGCCAAGCCTACTTGTTGGAGGGATGAGTAGCAGAAGCTGATCTAAAACTTCAAATTGGATCAGAGCCATAAAGTCTGTCTCTCCCCCTTTCCTCTCTCTCTCCCCTTGTCAATCTCTTTTTCTAGGACATTGTCACGTATACTCCCTCTCCGGCCTCTAGGTCATCAGGCTGCTGATTATACTCCCTCTCCGGCCTCTAGGTCATCAGGCTGCTGATTATACTCCCTCTCCGGCCTCTAGGTCATCAGGCTGCTGATTATACTCCCTCTCCGGCCTCTAGGTCATCAGGCTGCTGATTATACTCCCTCTCCGGCCTCTAGGTCACCAGGCTGCTGATTATACTCCCTCTCCAGCCTCTAGGTCACCAGGCTGCTGATTATACTCCCTCTCCGGCCTCTAGGTCATCAGGCTGCTGATTATACTCCCTCTCCGGCCTCTAGGTCACCAGGCTGCTGATTATACTCCCTCTCCGGCCTCTAGGTCACCAGGCTGCTGATTATACTCCCTCTCCGGCCTCTAGGTCATCAGGCTGCTGATTATACTCTCTCTCCGGCCTCTAGGTCATCAGGCTGCTGATTATACTCCCTCTCCGGCCTCTAGGTCATCAGGCTGCTGATTATACTCCCTCTCCGGCCTCTAGGTCATCAGGCTGCTGATTATACTCCCTGTCCTGCCTCTAGGTCATCAGGCTGCTGATTATACTCCCTCTCCGGCCTCTAGGTCATCAGGCTGCTGATTATACTCCCTCTCCGGCCTCTAGGTCACCAGTCTGCTGATTATACTCCCTCTCCAGTCCTCTAGGTCATCAGGCTGCTGATTATACTCCCTCTCAGGCCTCTAGGTCACCAGGCTGCTGATTATACTCCCTCTCCGGCCTCTAGGTCGCCAGGCTGCTGATTATACTCCCTCTCCGGCCTCTAGGTCATCAGGCTGCTGATTATAATCCCTCTCAGGCCTCTAGGTCACCAGGCTGCTGATTATACTCCCTCTCCGGCCTCTAGGTCATCAGGCTGCTGATTATACTCCCTCTCAGGCCTCTAGGTCATCAGGCTGCTGATTATACTCCCTCTCCGGCCCCTAGGTCACCAGGCTGCTGATTATACTCCCTCTCCGGCCTCTAGGTCATCAGGCTGCTGATTATACTCCCTCTCCGGCCTCTAGGTCATCAGGCTGCTGATTATACTCCTTCTCCGGCCTCTAGGTCACCAGGCTGCTGATTATACTCCCTCTCCAGCCTCTAGGTCACCAGCCTGCTGATTATACTCCCTCTCCGGCCTCTAGGTCATCAGGCTGCTGATTATACTCCCTCTCCGGCCTCTAGGTCATCAGGCTGCTGATTATACTCCTTCTCCGGCCTCTAGGTCACCAGGCTGCTGATTATACTCCCTCTCCGGTCTCTAGGTCATCAGGCTGCTGATTATACTCCCTCTGGCCTCTAGGTCATCAGCCTGCTGATTATACTCCCTCTCCGGCCTCTAGGTCACCAGGCTGCTGATTATACTCCCTCTCCGGCCTCTAGGTCATCAGGCTGCTGATTATACTCCCTCTCCGGTCTCTAGGTCATCAGGCTGCTGATTATACTCCCTCTCCGGCCTCTAGGTCACCAGGCTGCTAATTATACTCCCTCTCCGGCCTCTAGGTCATCAGGCTGCTGATTATACTCCCTCTCCGGCCTCTAGTTCACCAGCCTGCTGATTATACTCCCTCTCCGGTCTCTAGGTCATCAGGCTGCTGATTATACTCCCTCTCTGGCCTCTAGGTCATCAGCCTGCTGATTATACTCCCTCTCCGGTCTCTAGGACATCAGTCTGCTGACTATACTCCCTCTCCAGCCTCTAGGTCATCAGGCTGCTGATTATACTCCCTCTCCGGCCTTTAGTTCACCAGCCTGCTGATTATACTCCCTCTCCGGTCTCTAGGTCATCAGGCTGCTGATTAAACTCCCTCTCTGGCCTCTAGGTCATCAGCCTGCTGATTATACTCCCTCTCCGGTCTCTAGGTCATCAGTCTGCTGACTATACTCCCTCTCCAGCCTCTAGGTCATCAGGCTGCTGATTATACTCCCTCTCCGGCCTCTAGGTCGTCAGGCTGCTGATTATACTCCCTCTCCAGCCTCTAGGTCATCAGGCTGCTGATTATACTCCCTCTCCGGCCTCTAGGTCATCAGCCTGCTGGTTATACTCCCTCTCCGGTCTCTAGGTCATCAGTCTGCTGATTATACTCCCTCTCCAGCCTCTAGGTCATCAGGCTGCTGATTATACTCCCTCTCCGGCCTCTAGGTCATCAGGCTGCTGATTATACTCCCTCTCCGGCCTCTAGGTCATTAGGCTGCTGATTATACTCCCTCTCCGGCCTCTAGGTCATCAGGCTGCTGATTATACTCCCTTTCCGGCCTCTAGGTCATCAGCCTGCTGATTATACTCCCTCTCCGGCCTCTAGGTCATCAGCCTGCTGATTATACTCCCTCTCCGGCCTCTAGTTCACCAGCCTGCTGATTATACTCCCTCTCCGGTCTCTAGGTCATCAGGCTGCTGATTATACTCCCTCTCTGGCCTCTAGGTCATCAGCCTGCTGATTATACTCCCTCTCCGGTCTCTAGGTCATCAGTCTGCTGATTATACTCCCTCTCCAGCCTCTAGGTCATCAGGCTGCTGATTATACTCCCTCTCCGGCCTCTAGGTCATCAGCCTGCTGATTATACTCCCTCTCCGGCCTCTAGGTCATCAGGCTGCTGATTATACTCCCTCTCCGGCCTCTAGGTCACCAGGCTGCTGATTATACTCCCTCTCCGGCCTCTAGGTCACCAGGCTGCTGATTATACTCCCTCTCCGGCCTCTAGGTCACCAGGCTGCTGATTATACTCCCTCTCCGGCCTCTAGGTCATCAGGCTGCTGATTATACTCCCTCTCCGGCCTCTAGGTCATCAGGCTGCTGATTATACTCCCTCTCCGGCCTCTAGGTCACCAGTCTGCTGATTATACTCCCTCTCAGTCCTCTAGGTCATCAGGCTGCTGATTATACTCCCTCTCAGGCCTCTAGGTCACCAGGCTGCTGATTATACTCCCTCTCCGGCCTCTAGGTCATCAGGCTGCTGATTATACTCCCTCTCCGGCCTCTAGGTCATCAGGCTGCTGATTATACTCCCTCTCCGGCCTCTAGGTCACCAGTCTGCTGATTATACTCCCTCTCAGTCCTCTAGGTCATCAGGCTGCTGATTATACTCCCTCTCAGGCCTCTAGGTCACCAGGCTGCTGATTATACTCCCTCTCCGGCCTCTAGGTCGCCAGGCTGCTGATTATACTCCCTCTCCGGCCTCTAGGTCGTCAGGCTGCTGATTATACTCCTTCTCCGGCCTCTAGGTCACCAGGCTGCTGATTATACTCCCTCTCTGGCCTCTAGGTCATCAGGCTGCTGATTATACTCCCTCTCCGGCCTCTAGGTCACCAGGCTGCTGATTATACTCCCTCTCCGGTCTCTAGGTCATCAGGCTGCTGATTATACTCCCTCTCTGGCCTCTAGGTCATCAGCCTGCTGATTATACTCCCTCTCCGGCCTCTAGGTCATCAGGCTGCTGATTATACTCCCTCTCCGTCTCTAGGTCATCAGGCTGCTGATTATACTCCCTCTCTGGCCTCTAGGTCATCAGCCTGCTGATTATACTCCCTCTCCGGTCTCTAGGTCATCAGTCTGCTGATTATACTCCCTCTCCTGCCTCTAGGTCATCAGGCTGCTGATTATACTCTTGGTCTCAGCCTCTAGGTCATCAGGCTGCTGATTATACTCCCTCTCTGGCCTCTAGGTCATCAGCCTGCTGATTATACTCCCTCTCCGGCCTCTAGGTCGTCAGCCTGCTGATTATACTCCCTCTCAGCCTCTAGGTCACCAGGCTGCTGATTATACTCCCTCTCCGGCCTCTAGGTCATCAGGCTGCTGATTATACTCCCTCTCTGGCCTCTAGGTCATCAGCCTGCTGATTATACTCCCTCTCCGGCCTCTAGGTCACCAGGCTGCTGATTATACTCCCTCTCCGGCCTCTAGGTCGTCACACCCTCTCCAGCAATCAAGGAACACATTTATTATTATTATTTATTTTTAAATACATCTGCGCCAATCACGAACGGACCGATGGACAAACATAGACATGACAGAGACCAATGACAAATTGATTACCTATTGATAGGGCTCAGAGACATAGGCTTTGTCCCAATGGTACACTCTGCCCAATGGGCTCCGGTCTAAAGAGGTCAAGTGTCTAATTTAAAATCTCGAGACAAGTTTTGTGGTTGACTACACTGCTTAGAGTCATGCCTCACAGACACACGCACACACACACAAACAGGCACGCAGACACACACACACACACACACACACACACACACACACACACACACACACACACACACACACACACACAGACACACACACACACACACACACACACACACACACACACACACACACACACACACACACACACACACACACACACACACACAGACACACACACACACACACACACACACACACACACACACACACACACACACACTCACACACACACACACACACAAGGATTACACACACAATAACACACACACACACACACACACAGAGAGAGAGATGTGTGACATGAAGGTCAGAGGAGATAATGGATAATAACTGCACGCCCCGATAGGTGAAAGAGGTCAACTACCTTCAGACCAAATCTACCAGAGGAATTGGCTGAAATGACACCCTCTGCCCTATGCACCCTGGTCAAAAGTAGTGCACTATATAGGGAATAGGGTCGAAAGTAGTGCACTATATAGGGAATAGGATGACATTTAGAATGCAGCATTTTGTTAGATAAATGATTGACTGAGTGGGCTAACTGCTTTGTAAAAAAAAAAAGAAAATCAACCAACCACAGAATATCTGGTCTATTGCCTCTGTCATAACTCTCTGAACAAATGTGTGTGTGTGTGTGTGTGTGTGTGTGTGTGTGTGTGTGTGTGTGTGTGTGTGTGCATCGTAGGTGGACAAGTTTAGACGTAAACCAGCAATCACAATCCTGAGGATTATTAAAGTTTATATTTGGGCTGCCTGGCTGACGTCAACCATGTCATCATTATGATCGTACCCAATCAAACTCACTGGGGGATAAGTGTAATTATTGGTTGTTATTGGTCAGGCCAGGGATGGATGTTTTATTATGGATCCCCATTGGTTCCTGCCAAGGCAGCAGCTACTCTTCCTGGGGTTTATTATGGATCCCCATTGGTTCCTGTCAAGGCAGCAGCTACTCTTCCTGGTGTTTATTTTTAAATGGATCCCCATTAGTTCCTGCCAAGGCAGCAGCTACTCTTCCTGGGGTTTATTATGGATCCCCATTGGTTCCTGCCAAAGCAGCAGCTACTCTTCCTGGGGTTTATTATGGATCCCCATTAGTTCCTGCCAAGGCAGCAGCTACTCTTCCTGGGATTTATTATGGATCCCCATTAGTTCCTGCCAAGGCAGCAGCTACTCTTCCTGGGGTTTATTATGGATCCCCATTGGTTCCTGCCAAAGCAGCAGCTACTCTTCCTGGGGTTTATTATGGATCCCCATTAGTTCCTGCCAAGGCAGCAGCTACTCTTCCTGGGGTTTATTATGGATCCCCATTAGTTCCTGCCAAGGCAGCAGCTACTCTTCCTGGGGTTTATTATGGATCCCCATTGGTTCCTGCCAAAGCAGCAGCTACTCTTCCTGGGGTTTATTATGGATCGCCATTAGTTCCTGCCAAGGCAGCAGCTACTCTTCCTGGGGTTTATTATGGATCCCCATTAGTTCCTGCCAAGGCAGCAGCTACTCTTCCTGGGGTTTATTATGGATCCCCATTAGTTCCTGTCAAAGCAGCAGCTACTCTTCCTGGGGTTTATTATGGATCCCCATTGGTTCCTGTCAAGGCAGCAGCTACTCTTCCTGGGGTTTATTATGGATCCCCATTGGTTCCTGCCAAAGCAGCAGCTACTCTTCCTGGGGTTTATTATGGATCCCCATTGGTTCCTGTCAAGGCAGCAGCTACTCTTCCTGGCGTTTATTATGGATCCCCATTAGTTCCTGCCAAGGCAGCAGCTACTCTTCCTGGGGTTTATTATGGATCCCCATTAGTTCATGCCAAGGCAGCAGCTACTCTTCCTGGGGTTTATTATGGATCCCCATTAGTTCCTGCCAAGGCAGCAGTTATTCTTCCTGGGGTTTATTATGGATCCCCATTAGTTCCTGCCAAAGCAGCAGCTACTCTTCCTGGGGTTTATTATGGATCGCCATTAGTTCCTGCCAAGGCAGCAGCTACTCTTCCTGGGGTTTATTATGGATCCCCATTAGTTCCTGCCAAGGCAGCAGCTACTCTTCCTGGGGTTTATTATGGATCCCCATTAGTTCCTGTCAAAGCAGCAGCTACTCTTCCTGGGGTTTATTATGGATCCCCATTGGTTCCTGTCAAGGCAGCAGCTACTCTTCCTGGGGTTTATTATGGATCCCCATTGGTTCCTGCCAAAGCAGCAGCTACTCTTCCTGGGGTTTATTATGGATCCCCATTGGTTCCTGTCAAGGCAGCAGCTACTCTTCCTGGCGTTTATTATGGATCCCCATTAGTTCCTGCCAAGGCAGCAGCTACTCTTCCTGGGGTTTTATTATGGATCCCCATTAGTTCATGCCAAGGCAGCAGCTACTCTTCCTGGGGTTTATTATGGATCCCCATTAGTTCCTGCCAAGGCAGCAGTTATTCTTCCTGGGGTTTATTATGGATCCCCATTAGTTCCTGCCAAGGCAGCAGCTACTCTTCCTGGGGTTTATTATGGATCCCCATTAGTTCCTGCCAAGGCAGCAGCTACTCTTCCTGGGGTTTATTATGGATCCCCATTGGTTCCTGCCAAGGCAGCAGCTACTCTTCCTGGGGTTTATTATGGATCCCCATTAGTTCCTGCCAAGGCAGCAGCTACTCTTCCTGGGGTTTATTATGGATCCCAATTGGTTCCTGCCAAGACAGCAGCTACTCTTCCTGGGGTTTATTATGGATCCCCATTGGTTCCTGTCAAGGCAGCAGCTACTCTTCCTGGGGTTTATTATGGATCCCCATTAGTTCCTGCCAAGGCAGCAGCTACTCTTCCTGGGGTTTATTATGGATCCCCATTGGTTCCTGCCAAAGCAGCAACTACTCTTCCTGGGGTTTATTATGGATCCCCATTGGTTCCTGTCAAGACAGCATCTACTCTTCCTGGGGTTTATTATGGATCCCCATTAGTTCCTGCCAAGTCAGCAGCTACTCTTCCTGGGGTTTATTATGGATCCCCATTAGTTCCTGCCAAGGCAGCAGCTACTCTTCCTGTCAGGACCGGTTACGAACCCGGGTCTCCGGAGTGAGAAACAGTCACTTAACCAACTGAGCCACAAATTGATGGATCCCCATTAGTTCCTATCAAGACAGCAGCTACTCTTCCTGGGGTTTATTATGGATCCCCATTAGTTCCTGCCAAGCAGCAGCTACTCTTCCTGGGGTTTATTATGGATCCCCATTAGTTCCTGCCAAGGCAGCAGCTACTCTTCCTGGGGTTTATTATGGATCCCCATTGGTTTCTGCAAAGGCAGAAGCTAGCCCTGGGGTTTATTATGGATCCCCATTAGTTCCTGCCAAGTCAGCAGCTACTCTTCCTGGGGTTTATTATGGATCCCCATTAGTTCCTGCCAAGGCAGCAGCTACTCTTCCTGGGGTTTATTAAGGATCCCCATTAGTTCCTGCCAAGGCAGCAGCTACTCTTCCTGGGGTTTATTATGGATCCCCATTAGTTCCTGCCAAGGCAGCAGCTACTCTTCCTGACGTTTATTATGGATCCCCAGAAGCTACTCTTTCCTGGGTCTGGTAAAATTAAGGCAGTTTTACAATGTTTAAACCCCGGTGTAATGTGTGCTCTCCGTCTGACCTCTCCTGTCTGGGTAGACCAGACATTACAGATCATTACAGTAGTCAAGCCTGTTTGTAATAAAAGGATGAGTCTCTCTGCATCAGCCTGAGAGAGAAACCTTGGCATTGTTCCTCAGGTGGTAAATGTCACACCCTGACCTAAGTGTTCCTTGTTTTCTTTATGTATTTTGGTTGGGTGTGACGAGGTTGGTATGTGTGTTTTGTGTCATCTAGGGTGTTTGTACTGTCTAGGGTTTTTGTAGATGTATGGGTTTTATCCCATCTAGGTGTTTATGTAGGTCTATGGTTGCCTAGATTGGTTCTCAATTAGAGGCAGGTGTTTATCATTGTCTCTGATTGGGAACCATATTTAGGCAGCCATCTTCTTTGGGTATTTGGTGGGATGTTGTCTATGTTATGCGTTAGCACATTGTTGATATAGCGGTCACGGTGGTGAAGAATGTGTTCTAACCACGCTGCGCTTTGGTCTACTCCGTATGACGACCGTGACAGTAAAAAGCCATTTGTTGTCACATTCCTAATATACTTCAGAATCTAAAATAACTCCAATGTTACCAGGTATTTTTTATCTACTTTAACGAAGGCTATTTGTTGGGTATGAAAACCAGATTGTAATATTTCAAAAATACATTTCTCACTTAAAAAAATACATCTAGCTGTTTGAAAACCAACTTTTCTTATCTCTGAAATATGCTGCAAATTCATCAATTTTAGATATGGTTTGGGGGGTAGGATTTATCAGGCTGTCAATGGTTGAGAAGAGTACTCTCTGAGGATTAATTAGAAAAATGAGCCCATCTGGCATTTCTAAGGGCCTTGTTACATATGCCAAGTTGCTCACTCAGAATATCATAATGTATCCTGCAACTTTGACTTTCTCCACTTTCGCTCTGCCTTTCTGCAATTTCTCTTTAATTGATTCGTTTCCTCACCTAATAGTTCAAATAGATAGGACCCAGGTCCAGTGTTTAATTGATTTGTTTCCTCACGCTCATCCATTAAGGATGTGGCCAGTGTTTTCAACCTTACTGGAACTATGGCATCAATGGTTGCCTTCATTTGCTATTAAAGTTATCAAGCCAATCATCATCACGAGGGAAAGGCAGAATAGATGACTGTGTATTGTTCATAGCGTTCATAACGTAGATCATTGTTCAGCGTTCATAACGTTCATGTCCCACATGTCACTTTACCGTTAATTACAACCAATGACTTTAAACAAAACAATTACCATGTTTTTTACATGTGAAAAAAAGGTAATCACTTGGGAACCACTGCAAGTTGAAAACTAGGGCCCCCTTAATCGCTCTACAGGTTAAACGGGCTCTCTACATGGTATAGCTTGAAAGTATATACTTTTGGGTTGTATAGGATATAATTTCTGAAACAAACTATGTGTCATCAGCTGGAGTTCAAAATATGCACACTGAATCCCTCTGAATCCCTCTGAATCCCTCTGAATCCCACTGAATCCCTCTGAATCCCTCTGAATCCCTCTGAATCCCACTGAATCCCTCTGAATCCCACTGAGAGGAGAGGAGAGGAGAAGAGAAGAGAGGAGAGGGAGAGGAGAGAGGAGAGGGAGAGGAGAGGAGAGGGTGAGGAGGTCAACTCGAGGAGGAGAGAGAGGAGGAGCAGGGTGAGGTGAAGAGAGGAGGAAAGAGGAGAGAGAATTCCACTGAATCCTACTGAAGGAAAGGAAAGGAAAGAAAAGGAGAGGAAATGAAAGGAGAGGAAAGGAAAATGAGAAAATACAAGATGAAAAGAGAGGAGAAGAAAGGAGAGGAGAGGAAAGGACAGGAAAGGAGAGGAGCAGGGTGAGGAGGGGAGGAGAGAGGGGAGGAGCAGGGTGAGGTGAAGAGGAGAAAAGAGAGGAAAGAAAAGAAAAGGAGAGGAAAGGAGAGGTTTGGAAAGGAAAGGAAATGAGAGGAAAGGAAAGAAAAGGAAATGAGGGCAAGGAGAGGAAATGAGAGGAGAGGAAATTAAAGGAGAGGTTTTGACAGGAAAGGAGCGGTGGAAAGGAAAGAAGAGGAATGGAAAGGAAAGGAGAGGATAGGAATGGAAAGGAGAGGAGAGGGAAAGGACAGGAAAGGAGAGGAGCAGGATGAGGAGGAGGAGAGGGGGAGGAGCAGGGTGAGGTGAAGAGGAGAAAAGAGAGGAAAGAAAAGAAAAGGAGAGGAAAGGAGAGGTTTGGAAAGGAAAGGAAATGAGAGGAAAGGAAAGAAAAGGAAATGAGGGCAAGGAGAGGAAATGAGAGGAGAGGAAATTAAAGGAGAGGTTTTGACAGGAAAGGAGCGGTAAGGAGAGGAAAGAAGAGGGAAGGAAAGAAGAGGAGAGGATAGGATAGGAAAGGAAATTAGAGGAAAGGAAGGAAGGGGAAAGGACAGGGGAGGAAAGAAGAGGAGACGATAGGAGAGTAAAGGAGTTGAGACGATAGGAGAGGAGAGGAAAAGACAGGAGAGGAATGGAAAGGAAAGGAGAGGATAGGAAAGGAAAGGAGAGGAGCGGAGGGGAGCAGAGTGAGGAGGGCAGGAAAGGAGAGTAAAGGAGAGGGGAGAAAAGTAAAGGAGAGGTTTTGAAAGGAAAGCAGATGAAAGGACAGGAGACGGAAGGAAAGGAAAGGAGGGGAAAGGATGGGAAGAAAGGATAGGAGATGAAAAGAGAGGAAAGGAGATGAGAAGATAGGAGAGGAAAAGACAGGAGAGGAAAGGAAAGGAGAGGATAGGGAAGGAGAGGGAGAGGAGGGGAGCAGGGAGAGGAGAGGAGGGGAGCAGGGTGAGGAGAGGAGAGGAGAGGAGGGAGAGGAGGGGAGAGGAGAGGAGAGGGAGAGGAGAGGAGAGGGAGAGGAGAGGAGAGAAGAGGAGAGGAGAGGAGAGGAGAGGAGAGGAAAGAAAAAGGTGATGAAGCAGTGTCCTTCAGTACATAACAGGTCAGTGGTCTTGGGTATAATGTAATCACTGGAGGAGAAAGACACCACACACACAAAAAACTCACATACACTCTCTCTCTCTCTCTCTCTCTCTCTCTCTCTCTCTCTCTCTCTCTCTCTCTCTCTCACACACACACAAAAACACACTCAGAAACACACACTCAATGGACCCCAGATGCGGCCCTATAGTGGGCTGATGATGCCCAGGGAGAGAGGGAAGGAGAACAGTGTACTGTGTATAGAGTCATGAAACCCAAGCCACTCTTCAATATGAATTAAAGGTCCAATCTTTTATTTTTTTATTTATTTCACCTTTATTTAACCAGGTAGGCCAGTTGAGAACACCTTTATTTAACCAGGGCTAGTTGAGAACCCTTTATTTTACCAGGTAGGCCAGTGAGAACACCTTTATTTAACCAGGCAGGCCAGTTGAGAACACCTTTATTTAACCAGGTAGGCTAGTTGAGAACACCTTTATTTAACCAGGTAGGCCAGTTGAGAACACCTTTATTTAACCAGGTAGGCCAGTTGAGAACACCTTTATTTAACCAGGTAGGCCAGTTGAGAACACCTTTATTTAACCAGGTAGGCCAGTTGAGAACACCTTTATTTAACCAGGTTCTTGAGAACAAGTTGTCATTTACAACTGCGACCTGGCCAATATAAAGCAAAGCAGTGTGACACAGACAACAACAGAGAGTTACACGGGAAGTAAACAAACAATAAACAACTCAATAACAGTAGAGAAAAAATAATAATAAATACAAATACAAATAAAATGATGATTTTTCAGCAAAATGGCACTACCACGTAAAATAATGTAAAATAACGGAGTAGCAAAACCTTACATGTTGGTTTATGATATGGTGGTGACAGTTTAATTTAATTAAGGACCCGCTCTTAAAAAAAATAATAATAATTGGCCTGATAATGACATACCCAAATCGAACTTCATGTAGCTCATTCCCTGAAGCAAAGATATGCATATTCTTGGTACCATTTGAAAGGAAACACTTTTGCAGCTTATGGAAATGTGAAAGGAATGTAGGAGAATATAATATAATATAGATCTGGTAAAAGATAATACAAAGAAAAAACAAACTGTTATTTTATATTGTTTTTGGACCATCATCATTGAAATGCAGCCCAGATGCAATATACATTTTGGCCACTAGATGGCAGCAGTGTACGTACCCCGTTTTAGACTGATCCAATGAACCATTGTATTTCTGTTTAAAATGTTGTATCAAGACTGCCCAAATCTGCCTAATTTGTTTATTAATAACTTGTTATATTAAAAATGGTGCACTCTCATCAAACAATAGCATGGTATTATTTCACTGTAACACCTACTGTAAATTGGACAGTGTAGCTGGATTAACAACAATTTAAGCTTTCTGCCAAAATCAGATTTGTCTTTGTCCTGGGAAATGTTCATGTTACTTAAACCCTCATGCTAATCGCATTAGCCTACGTTAGCTCAACCTCATGCTAATCGCATTAGACTACGTTAGCTCAACCTCATGCTAATCGCATTAGCCTACGTTAGCTCAACCTCATGCTAATCGCATTAGACTACGTTAGCTCAACCTCATGCTAATCGCATTAGCCTACGTTAGCTCAACCTCATGCTAATCGCATTAGCCTACGTTAGCTCAACCTCATGCTAATCGCATTAGCCTACGTTAGCTCAACCTCATGCTAATCGCATTAGCCTACGTTAGCTCAACCTCATACTAATCGCATTAGCCTACGGTAGCTCAACCTCATGCTAATCGCATTAGCCTACGTTAGCTCAACCTCATGCTAATCGCATTAGCCTACGTTAGCTCAACCTCATGCTAATCGCATTACATTTACATTTACATTACATTTAAGTCATTTAGCAGACGCTCTTATCCAGAGCGACTTACAAATTGGTGCATTCACCTTATGACATCAGTGGAACAGTCACTTTACAATAGTGCATCTAAATCTTAAAAGGGGGGTGAGAAGGATTACTTATCCTATCCTAGGTTTTCCTTAAAGAGGTGGGGTTTCAGGTGTCTCCGGAAGGTGGTGATTGACTCCGCTGTCCTGGCGTCGTGAGGAGTTTGTTCCACCATTGGGGGCCAGAGCAGCGAACAGTTTTGACTGGGCTGAGCGGGAACTGTACTTCCTCAGTGGTAGGGAGGCGAGCAGGCCAGAGGTGGATGAACGCAGTGCCCTTGTTTGGGTGTAGGGCCTGATCAGAGCCTGGAGGTACTGAGGTGCCGTTCCCCTCACAGCTCCGTAGGCAAGCACCATGGTCTTGTAGCGGATGCAAGCTTCAACTGGAAGCCAGTGGAGAGCGGAGGAGCGGGGTGACGTGAGAGAACTTGGGAAGGTTGAACACCAGACGGGCTGCGGCGTTCTGGATGAGTTGTAGGGGTTTAATGGCACAGGCAGGGAGCCCAGCCAACAGCGAGTTGCAGTAATCCAGACGGGAGATGACAAGTGCCTGGATTAGGACCTGCGCCGCTTCCTGTGTGAGGCAGGGTCGTACTCTGCGGATGTTGTAGAGCATGAACCTACAGGAACGGGCCACCGCCTTTATGTTAGTTGAGAACGACAGGGTGTTGTCAGGATCACGCCAAGGTTCTTAGCGCTCTGGGAGGAGGACACAATGGAGTTGTCAACCGTGATGGCGAGATCATGGAACGGGCAGTCCTTCCCGGGAGGAAGAGTAGCTCCGTCTTGCCGAGGTTCAGCTTGAGGTGGTGATCCGTCATCCACACTGATATGTCTGCCAGACATGCAGAGATGCGATTCGCCACCTGGTCGTCAGAAGGGGGGAAAGTAGAAGATTAATTGTGTGTCGTCTGCATAGCAATGATAGGAGAGACCATGTGAGGTTATGACAGAGCCAAGTGACTTGGTGTATAGCGAGAATAGGAGAGGGCCTAGAACAGAGCCCTGGGGACACCAGTGGTGAGGGCGTGTGGTGAGGAGACAGATTCTCGCCACGCCACCTGGTAGGAGCGACCTGTCAGGTAGGACGCAATCCAAGCGTGGGCCGCGCCGAGATGCCCAACTCGGAGAGGGTGGAGAGGAGGATCTGATGGTTCACAGTATCGAAGGCAGCCGATAGGTCTAGAAGGATGAGAGCAGAGGAGAGAGTTAGCTTTAGCAGTGCGGAGCGCCTCCGTGATGCAGAGAAGAGCAGTCTCAGTTGAATGACTAGTCTTGAAACCTGACTGATTTGGATCAAGAAGGTCATTCTGAGAGAGATAGCGGTAGAGCTGGCCAAGGACGGCACGTTCAAGAGTTTTGGAGAGAAAAGAAAGAAGGGATACTGGTCTGTAGTTGTTGACATTGGAGGGATCGAGTGTAGGTTTTTTCAGAAGGGGTGCAACTCTCGCTCTCTTGAAGACGGAAGGGACGTAGCCAGCGGTCAGGGATGAGTTGATGAGCGAGGTGAGGTAAGGGAGAAGGTCTCCGGAAATGGTCTGGAGAAGAGAGGAGGGGATAGGGTCAAGCGGGCAGATTGTTGGGCGGCCGGCCGTCACAAGACGCGAGATTTCATCTGGAGAGAGAGGGGAGAAGAGGTCAGAGCACAGGGTAGGGCAGTGTGAGCAGAACCAGCGGTGTCGTTTGACTTAGCAAACGAGGATCGGATGTCGTCGACCTTCTTTTCAAAATGGATGACGAAGTCATCTGCAGAGAAGGGAGAGGAGGGGGGAGGGAGGATTCAGGAGGGAGAGAAGGTGGCAAAGAGCTTCCTAGGGTTAGATGCAGATGCTTGGAATTTAGAGTGGTAGAAAGTGGCTTTAGAAGCAGAGACAGAGGAGGAAAATGTAGAGAGGAGGGAGTGAAAGGATGCCAGGTCCGCAGGGAGGCGGGTTTTCCTCCATTTCCGCTCGGCTGCCCGGAGCCCTGTTCTGTGAGCTCGCAATGAGTCGTCGAGCCACGGAGCGGGAGGGAGGACCGAGCCGGCCTGGAGGATAGGGGACATAGAGAGTCAAAGGATGCAGAAAGGGAGGAGAGGAGGGTTGAGGAGGCAGAATCAGGAGATAGGTTGGAGAAGGTTTGAGCAGAGGAAGAGATGATAGGATGGAAGAGGAGAGAGTAGCGGGGGAGAGAGCGAAGGTTGGGACGGCGCGATACCATCCGAGTAGGGGCAGTGTGGGAAGTGTTTGGATGAGAGCGAGAGGAAAAGGATACAAGGTAGTGGTCGGAGACTTGGAGGGGAGTTGCAATGAGGTTAGTGGAAGAACAGCATCTAGTAAAGATAAGGTTGAGCGTATTGCCTGCCTTGTGAGTAGGGGGAAGGTGAGAGGGTGAGGTCAAAGAGGAGAGGAGTGGAAAGAAGGAGGCAGAGAGGAATGAGTCAAAGGTAGACGTGGGGAGGTTAAAGTCGCCCAGAACTGTAGAGGTGAGCCGTCCTCAGGAAAGGAGCTTATCAAGGCATCAAGCTCATTGATGAACTCTCCAAGGGAACCTGGAGGGCGATAAATGATAAGGATGTTAAGCTTGAAAGGGCTGGTAACTGTGACAGCATGGAATTCAAAGGAGGCGATAGACAGATGGGTAAGGGAGAAAGAGAAAGACCACTTGGGAGAGATGAGGATCCCGGTGCCACCACCCCGCTGACCAGAAGCTCTCGGGGTGTGCGAGAACACGTGGGCGGACGAGGAGAGAGCAGTAGGAGTAGCAGTGTTATCTGTGGTGATCCATGTTTCCGTCAGTGCCAAGAAGTCGAGGACTGGAGGGAGGCATAGGCTGAGATGAACTCTGCCTTGTTGGCCGCAGATCGGCAGTTCCAGAGGCTACCGGAGACCTGGAACTCCACGTGGAGTCGTGCGCGCTGGGACCACCAGATTAGGGTGTCCGCGGCCACGCGGTGTGGAGCGTTTGTATGGTCTGTGCAGAGAGGAGAGAACAGGGATAGACAGACACATAGTTGACAGGCTACAGAAGAGGCTACGCTAATGCAAGGAGATTGGAATGACAAGTGGACTACACGTCTCGAATGTTCAGAAAGTTAAGCTTACGTAGCAAGAATCTTATTGACTAAAATGATTAAAATGATACAGTACTGCTGAAGTAGGCTAGCTGGCAGTGGCTGCGTTGTTGACACTACACTAATCACTACACTAATCCGTCGTTCCGTTGAGTGTAATAGTTTCTACAGTGCAGCTATTCGGGGGCTAGCTGGCTAGCTAGCAGTGTTGATTACGTTACGTTGCGTTAAAGAACGACAATAGCTGGCTAGCTAACCTAGAAAATCGCTCTAGACTACACAATTATCTTTGATACAAAGACGGCTATGTAGCTAGCTATGTAGCTAGCTACGATCAAGCAAATCAAACCGTTGTGCTGTAATGAAATGAAATGAAAATGTGATACTACCTGTGGAGCGAAGCGGAATGCGACCCGGGTTGTTGAGTGGGAAGTTAGACGTTGGCTAGCTGTTAGCTGTTAGCTGTTAGCTAGCTAGCAGTGTCTCCTACGTTAAGGACGACAAATAGCTGGCTAGCTAACCTCGGTAAATTAAGATAATCACTCCAAGACTACACACTCTAAACTACACAATTATCTTGGATACGAAGGCAGCAAAGACAACTATGTAGCTAGCTAACACTACACTAATCAAGTCGTTCAGTTGAGTGTAATAGTTTCTACAGTGCTGCTATACGGTGGGCGTTAGCT